>NC_134701.1:3602500-3615000 GCF_043290135.1 Rhipicephalus microplus
AACCTAAGCTAACCTAACGACGTTTGCAAGCGCTTTCACATTAGATATCGCAGTTCCCGACTTGTAATGGTGAAAAACACTGCATCTCACTAAGTGACATTGTTTAATGCGGTTTTACGACGGTTCATATCTTAACCTAACCTAACATTGGTACTTGTATTGAAAAACGCTCTATTACACTGTTTCGTTCACATTTACGATATTTGCATAACCTCACAGTTTTTCACCAACTTATTGCAGTACAGAACGCTGTATCTCGCTAAATGACATTGTTCTTTAGGGTAAGGTTTCACGATGCTTGCATGCGCTTTAACGAGAATATCACAATATAGCAGTTTCGCACTTGTAACGGTAGAACACGCAGTATTTGGCTTGTTCATGCCGTTTTGTGTGCATTCACAACATTTCACCTATCGCAGTTTAATACTCGCAATAAAACAACACTATCTCGTTAGATGACGTCGTTTTTGGTAGTTTCATGACGCTACCTAGCTTAAACTAACCTAACCTAACCTAACCTTCGCACTTCTATTGTTAGAAAACGTTTTAATCGCAACTTTACAATGTTTTCTACAAGATTACGACGGTTTCATGCGCTTTCACTTTAGATATCGTAGTTCCCGACTTGTAATGTTGAAAAACACTACATCTCACTAAGTGACATTGATTAATGCGGTTTTACGACGGTTGATATGTCAACCTAACCTAACATTCGCACTTGTATCTAAAGACGCTCAATTACACTGTTTCGTTCACAATTACGATATTTGCTTGACCTCACAGTTTTTCACCAACTTATTACAGTACAGAACGCTGTATCTCGCTAAATGACATCGTTCTTAAGGTTTCACGATACTTGCATGCGCTTTACCGAGAATGTCACAACATAGCAGTTTCGCACTTGTAACGGTACAACACGCAGTATTTGGCTTGTTCATGCCGTTTTGTGTGCTTTCACAACATTTTACCTATCGCAGTTTCGTACTCGCAATAAAACAACACTATCTCGTTAGATGACGTCGTTTTTGGTGGTTTCACGACGCTACCTAGCTTAAACTAACATAACTCAACCTAACATAACCTTCGCACTTCTATCGTTAGAAAACGTTTTACTCGCTACTTTACATTGCTTTCTACAACATTACGACGGTTTCAAGCGCTTTCACATTAGATATCGCAGTTCCCAACTTGTAAAGGTGAAAAACACTGCATCTCACTAAGTGACATTGTTTAATGCGGTTTTAGCGCGGTTCATATCTTAACCTAACCTAACCTAACCTAACCTAACCCAACCTAACCTAACATAACCTAACCTAACCTAACCTAACCTAACCAAACCTAACCTAACGTAACCTAACCTAACCTAACCTAACCTAACCTAACCTAACGACGTTTGCAAGCGCTTTCACATTAGATATCGCAGTTCCCGACTTGTAATGGTGAAAAACACTGCATCCCACTAAGTGACATTGTTTAATGCGGTTTTAGGACGGTTCATATCTTAACCTAACCTAACATTCGCACTTGTATTAAAAAACGCTCTATTACACTGTTTCGTTCACAATTAGGATATTTGCATAACCTCACAGTTTTTCACCAACTTATTGCAGTACAGAACGCTGTATCTCGCTAAATGACATCGTTGTTTAAGGTTTCACGATGCTCGCATGCGCTTTAACGAAAATATCACAACATAGCAGTTTCGCACTTGTAACGGTACAACACGCAGTATTTGGCTTGTTCATGCCGTTTTGTGTGCTTTCACAGCATTTCACCTATCGCAGTTTTGTACTCGCAATAAAACAACCCTATCTCGTTAGATGACGTTGTTTTTGGTAGTTGCACGACGCTACCTAGCTTAAACTAACATAACTCAACCTAACATAACCTTCGCACTTCTATCGTTAGAAAACGTTTTACTCGCTACTTTACATTGCTTTCTACAACATTACGACGGTTTCAAGCGCTTTCACATTAGATATCGCAGTTCCCAACTTGTAAAGGTGAAAAACACTGCATCTCACTAAGTGACATTGTTTAATGCGGTTTTAGCGCGGTTCATATCTTAACCTAACCTAACCTAACCTAACCCAACCTAACCTAACATAACCTAACCTAACCTAACCTAACCTAACCAAACCTAACCTAACCTAACCTAACCTAACCTTACCTAACCTAACCTAACCTAACCCAACCCAACCTAACCTAACCTAACCTAACCTAAACTAACCTAACCCAACCTAACCTAACCTAACCTAACCTAACCCAACCTAACCCAACCCAACCCAACCCAACCTAACCTAACCTAAGCTAACCTAACCTAACCTAACCAAACCTAACCTAACCTAACTTAACCTAACCTAACGTAACCTAACCTAACCTAACCTATTCTAACGTAACCTAACCTTACCTGACCTAACCTAACCTAACGTAACCTAACCTAACCTAACATAACCTAACGTAACCTAACCTAACCTAACCTAACCTAACGTAACCTAACCCAACCCAACAACACCCAACACAACCTAACCTAACCTAACCTAACCTTACCTAACCTAACCAAATTATCCTTACCTAACCTAACCTAACGTAACCTAACCTAACCTAACCTAACGTAACCTAACCTAACCTAACGTAACCTAACCTAACCTAACCTAACCCAACCTAACCCAACCCAACCCAACCTAACCTAACCTAAGCTAACCTAACCTAACCTAACCAAACCTAACCTAACCTAACTTAACCTAGCCTAACGTAACCTAACCTAACCTAACCTTACCTGACCTAACCTAACCTAACGTAACCTAACCTAACCTAACATAACCTAACGTAACCTAACCTAACCTAACCTAACCTAACGTAACCTAACCTAACCTAACCCAACCTAACCCAACCTAACCCAACCCAACCCAACCCAACAACACCCAACACAACCTAACCTAACCTTACCTAACCTAACCAAATTATCCTTACCTAACCTAACCTAACCTAACGTAACCTAACCTAACCTAACCTAACGTAACCTAACCTAACCTAACGTAACCTAACCTAACCTAACCTAACCTAACCCAACCTAACCTAACCTAACCTAACCTAACCCAACTCAACCCAACCTAACCTAATCTAACCTAACCTAACCTAACCTAACCTAACCAAACCTAACCTAACCTAACCTAACCTAACCTAACCTAACGACGGTTGCAAGCGCTTTCACATTAAATATCGCAGTTCCCCACTTTTATGGTGAAAAACACTGCATCTCAGTAATTGACATTGTTTAATGCGGTTTTACGACGGTTCATATCTTAACCTAACCTAACATTCGCACTTGTATCTAAAAACGCTCTATTACACTGTTTTGTTCAATATTACGATATTTGCATAACCTCACAGTTTTTCACCAACTTATTGCAGTACAGAACGCTGTATCTCGCTAAATGACATTGTTCTTTAAGGTTTCACGATGCTTGCATGCGCTTTAACGAGAATATCACAATATAGCAGTTTCGCACTTGTAACGGTAGAACACGCAGTATTTGGCTTGTTCATGCCGTTTTGTGTGCTTTCACAACATTTCACCTATCGCAGTTTAATACTCGCTATAAAACAACACTATCTCGATAGATGACGTCGTTTTTGGTAGTTTCACGACGCTACCTAGCTTAAACTAACATAACTCAACCTAACCTTCGCACTTCTATCGTTAGAAAACGTTTACTCGCTACTTTACATTGCTTTCTACAACATTACGACGGTTTCAAGCGCTTTCACATTAGATATCGCAGTTCCCAAGTTGTAAAGGTGAAAAACACTGCATCTCACTAAGTGACATTGTTTATTGCGGTTTTACGACGGTTCATACCTTAACCTAACGTAACCTAACCTAACCTAACCCAACCTAACCTAACATAACCTAACCTAACCTAACCTAACCAAACCTAACCTAACATAACCTAACCTAACCCAACCTAACCTAACCTAACCTAACCTAACGACGTTTGCAAGCGCTTTCACATTAGATATCGCAGTTCCCGACTTGTAATGGTGAAAAACACTGCATCTCACTAAGTGACATTGTTTAATGCGGTTTGACGACGGTTCATATCTTAACCTAACCTAACATTCGTACTTGTATTGAAAAACGCTCTATTACACTGTTTCGTTCACAATTACGATATTTGCATAACCTCACAGTTTTTCACCAAGTTATTGCAGTACAGAACGCTGTATCTCGCTAAATGACATTGTTCTTTAAGGTTTCACGATGCTTGCATGCGCTTTAACGAGAATATCACAATATAGCAGTTTCGCACTTGTAACGGTAGAACACGCAGTATTTGGCTTGTTCATGCCGTTTTGTGTGCATTCACAACATTTCACCTATCGCAGTTTAATACTCGCAATAAAACAACACTATCTCGTTAGATGACGTCGTTTTTGGTAGTTTCATGACGCTACCTAGCTTAAACTAACCTAACCTAACCTAACCTTCGCACTTCTATCGTTAGAAAACGTTTTACTCGCAACTTTACAATGTTTTCTACAAGATTACGACGGTTTCATGCGCTTTCACATTAGATATCGTAGTTCCCAACTTGTAATGTTGAAAAACACTACATCTCACTCAGTGACATTGTTTAATGCGGTTTTACGACGGTTGATATGTCAACCTAACCTAACATTCGCACTTGTATCTAAAGACGCTCAATTACACTGTTTCGTTCACAATTACGATATTTGCTTGACCTCACAGTTTCTTACCAACTTATTACAGTACAGAACGCTGTATCTCGCTAAATGACATCGTTCTTAAGGTTTCACGATACTTGCATGCGCTTTACCGAGAATGTCACAACATAGCAGTTTCGCACTTGTAACGGTACAACACGCAGTATTTGGCTTGTTCATGCCGTTTTGTGTGCTTTCACAATATTTTACCTATCGCAGTTTCGTACTCGCAATAAAACAACACTATCTCGTTAGATGACGTCGTTTTTGGTGGTTTCACGACGCTACCTAGCTTAAACTAACATAACTCAACCTAACATAACCTTCGCACTTCTATCGTTAGAAAACGTTTTACTCGCTACTATACATTGCTTTCTACAACATTACGACGGTGTCAAGCGCTTTCACATTAGATATCGCAGATCCCAACTTGTAAAGGTGAAAAACACTGCATCTCACTAAGTGACATTGTTTAATGCGGTTTTAGCGCGGTTCATATCTTAACCTAACCTAACCTAACCTAACCCAACCTAACCTAACATAACCTAACCTAACCTAACCTAACCAAACCTAACCTAACGTAACCTAACCTAACTCAACCTAACCCAACCTAAGCTAACCTAACGACGTTTGCAAGCGCTTTCACATTAGATATCGCAGTTCCCGACTTGTAATGGTGAAAAACACTGCATCTCACTAAGTGACATTGTTTAATGCGGTTTTACGACGGTTCATATCTTAACCTAACCTAACATTGGTACTTGTATTGAAAAACGCTCTATTACACTGTTTCGTTCACAATTACGATATTTGCATAACCTCACAGTTTTTCACCAACTTATTGCAGTACAGAACGCTGTATCTCGCTAAATGACATCGTTCTTTAAGGTTTCACGATGCTTGCATGCGCTTTAACGAGAATATCACATTATAGCAGTTTCGCACTTGTAACGGTACAACACGCAGTATCTGGCTTGTGCAAGCCGTTTTGTGTACTTTCACAACATTTCACCTATTGCAGTTTCGTACATGCAATAAAACAACACTATCTCGTTAGATGACGTCCTTTTTGGTGGTCTCACGACGCTACATAGCTTAAACTAACATAACTCAAGCTAACCTTCGCACTTCTATCTTTAGAAAACGTTTTACTCGCAATTTTACAATGTTTTCTACAAGATTACGATGGTTTCATGCGCTTTCACATTAGATATCGTAGTTCCCGACTTGTAATGGTGAAAAACACTGCATCTCACTAAGTGACATTGTTTAATGCGGTTTTACGACGGTTCATATCTTAACCTAACCTAACATTCGCACTTGTATTAAAAAACGCTCTATTACACTGTTTCGTTCACAATTAGGATAGTTGCATAACCTCACAGTTTTTCACCAACTTATTGCAGTACAGAACGCTGTATCTCGCTAAATGACATCGTTCTTTAAGGTTTCACGATGCTTGCATGCGCTTTAACGAGAATATCACAATATAGCAGTTTCGCACTTGTAACGGTAGAACACACAGTATTTGGCTTGTTCATGCCGTTTTGTGTGCATTCACAACATTTCACCTATCGCAGTTTAATACTCGCAATAAAACAACACTATCTCGTTAGATGTCGTTTTTGGTAGTTTCATGACGCTACCTAGCCTAAACTAACCTAACCTAACCTTACCTTCGCACTTCTATCGTTAGAAAACGTTTTACTCGCAACTTTACAATGTTTTCTACAAGATTACGACGGTTTCATGCGCTTTCACATTAGATATCGTAGTTCCCGACTTGTAATGTTGAAAAACACTACATCTCACTAAGTGACATTGTTTAATGCGGTTTTACGACGGTTGATATGTCAACCTAACATTCGCACTTGTATCTAAAGACGCTCAATTACACTGTTTCGTTCACAATTACGATATTTGCTTGACCTCACAGTTTCTCACCAACTTATTACAGTACAGAACGCTGTATCTCGCTAAATGACATCGTTCTTAAGGTTTCACGATACTTGCATGCGCTTTACCGAGAATGTCACAACATAGCAGTTTCGCACTTGTAACGGTACAACACGCAGTATTTGGCTTGTTCATGCCGTTTTGTGTGCTTTCACATTTTACCTATCGCAGTTTCGTACTCGCAATAAAACAACACTATCTCGTTAGATGACGTCGTTTTTGGTGGTTTCACGACGCTACCTAGCTTAAACTAACATAACTCAACCTAACATAACCTTCGCACTTCTGTCGTCAGAAAACGTTTTACTCGCTACTTTACATTGCTTTCTACAACATTACGACGGTTTCAAGCGCTTTCACATTAGATATCGCAGTTCCCAACTTGTAAAGGTGAAAAACACTGCATCTCACTAAGTGACATTGTGTAATGCGGTTTTAGCGCGGTTCATATCTTAACCTAACCTAACCTAACCTAACCTAACCCAACCTAACCTAACATAACCTACCTAACCTAACCTAACCTAACCAAACCTAACCTAACGTAACCTAACCTAACCTAACCTAACCTAACGACGTTTGCAAGCGCTTTCACATTAGATATCGCAGTTCCCGACTTGTAATGGTGAAAAACACTGCATCCCACTAAGTGACATTGTTTAATGCGGTTTTACGACGGTTCATATCTTAACCTAACCTAACATTGGTACTTGTATTGAAAAACGCTCTATTACACTGTTTCGTTCACAATTACGATATTTGCATAACCTCACAGTTTTTCACCAACTTATTGCAGTACAGAACGCTGTATCTCGCTTAATGACATCGTTCTTTAAGGTTTCACGATGATTGCATGCGCTTTAACGAGAATATCACATTATAGCAGTTTCGCACTTGTAACGGTACAACACGCAGTATCTGGCTTGTTCAAGCCGTTTTGTGTACTTTCACAACATTTCACCTATTGCAGTTTCGTACATGCAATAAAACAACACTATCTCGTTAGATGACGTCCTTTTTGGTGGTCTCACGACGCTACATAGCTTAAACTAACATAACTCAAGCTAACCTTCGCACTTCTATCTTTAGAAAACGTTTTACTCGCAATTTTACAATGTTTTCTACAAGATTACGACGGTTTCATGCGCTTTCACATTAGATATCGTAGTTCCCGACTTGTAATGGTGAAAAACACTGCATCTCACTAAGTGACATTGTTTAATGCGGTTTTACGACGGTTCATATCTTAACCTAACCTAACATTCGCACTTGTATCTAAAAACGCTCTATTACACTGTTTTGTTCAATATTACGATATTTGCATAACCTCACAGTTTTTCACCAACTTATTGCAGTACAGAACGCTGTATCTCGCTAAATGACATTGTTCTTTAAGGTTTCACGATGCTTGCATGCGCTTTAACGAGAATATCACAATATAGCAGTTTCGCACTTGTAACGGTAGAACACGCAGTATTTGGCTTGTTCATGCCGTTTTGTGTGCTTTCACAACATTTCACCTATCGCAGTTTAATACTCGCTATATAACAACACTATCTCGTTAGATGACGTCGTTTTTGGTAGTTTCACGACGCTACCTAGCTTAAACTAACATAACTCAACCTAACATAACCTTCGCACTTCTATCGTTAGAAAACGTTTTACTCGCTACTTTACATTGCTTTCTACAACATTACGACGGTTTCAAGCGCTTTCACATTAGATATCGCAGTTCCCAAGTTGTAAAGGTGAAAAACACTGCATCTCACTAAGTGACATTGTTTATTGCGGTTTTACGACGGTTCATACCTTAACCTAACGTAACCTAACCTAACCTAACCCAACCTAACCTAACATAACCTAACCTAACCTAACCTAACCAAACCTAACCTAACGTAACCTAACCTAACCTAACCTAACCTAACCTAACGACGTTTGCAAGCGCTTTCACATTAGATATCGCAGTTCCGGACTTGTAATGGTGAAAAACACTGCATCTCACTAAGTGACATTGTTTAATGCGGTTTTACGACGGTTCATATCTTAACCTAACCTAACATTCGTACTTGTATTGAAAAACGCTCTATTACACTGTTTCGTTCACAATTACGATATTTGCATAACCTCACAGTTTTTCACCAACTTATTGCAGTACAGAACGCTGTATCTCGCTAAATGACATTGTTCTTTAAGGTTTCACGATGCTTGCATGCGCTTTAACGAGAATATCACAACATAGCAGTTTCGCACTTGTAATGGTACAACACGCAGTATTTGGCTTGTTCATGCCGTTTTGTGTGCTTTCACAACATTTTACCTATCGCAGTTTCGTACTCGCAATAAAACAACACTATCTCGTTAGATGACGTCGTTTTTGGTGGTTTCACGACGCTACCTAGCTTAAACTAACATAACTCAACCTAACATAACCTTCGCACTTCTATCGTTAGAAAACGTTTTACTCGCTACTTTACATTGCTTTCTACAACATTACGACGGTTTCATGCGCTTTCACTTTAGATATCGTAGTTCCCGACTTGTAATGTTGAAAAACACTACATCTCACTAAGTGACATTGTTTAATGCGGTTTTACGACGGTTGATATGTCAACCTAACCTAACATTCGCACTTGTATCTAAAGACGCTCAATTACACTGTTTCGTTCACAATTAGGATATTTGCATAACCTCACAGTTTTTCACCAACTTATTGCAGTACAGAACGCTGTATCTCGCTAAATGACATCGTTCTTTAAGGTTTCACGATGCTTGCATGCGCTTTAACGAGAATATCACAACATAGCAGTTTCGCACTTGTAACGGTACAACACGCAGTATTTGGCTTGTTCATGCCGTTTTGTGTGCTTTCACAGCATTTCACCTATCGCAGTTTTGTACTCGCAATAAAACAACACTATCTCGTTAGATGACGTTGTTTTTGGTAGTTGCACGACGCTACCTAGCTTAAAATAACATAACTCAACCTATCATAACCTTCGCACTTCTATCGTTAGAAAACGTTTTACTCGCAACTTTACAATGTTTTCTACAACATTACGACGGTTTCAAGCGCTTTCACATTAGATATCGCAGTTCCCGACTTGTAAAGGTGAAAAACACTGCATCTCACTAAGTGACATTGTTTAATGCGGTTTTAGCGCAGTTCATATCTTAACCTAACCTAACCTAACCTAACCCAACCTAACCTAACATAACCTAACCTAACCTAACCTAACCTAACCTAACCAACCCTAACCTAACCTAACCTAACCTAACCTTACCTAACCTAACCTAACCTAACCCAACCCAACCCAACCTAACCTAACCTAACCTAACCTAAACTAACCTAACCCAACCTAACCTAACCTAACCTAACCTAACCTAACCCAACCTAACCCAACCCAACCCAACCTAACCTAACCTAAGCTAACCTAACCTAACCTAACCAAACCTAACCTAACCTAACTTAACCTAACCTAACGTAACCTAACCTAACCTAACCTATTCTAACGTAACCTAACCTTACCTGACCTAACCTAACCTAACGTAACCTAACCTAACCTAACATAACCTAACGTAACCTAACCTAACCTAACCTAACGTAACCTAACCTAACCTAACCCAACCTAACCCAACCCAACCCAACCCAACAACACCCAACACAACCTAACCTAACCTAACCTAACCTTACCTAACCTAACCAAATTATCCTTACCTAACCTAACCTAACCTAACGTAACCTAACCTAACCTAACCTAACGTAACCAAACCTAACCTAACGTAACCTAACCTAACCTAACCTAACCTAACCCAACCTAACCTAACCTAACCTAACCTAACCCAACTCAACCCAACCTAACCTAATCTAACCTAACCTAACCTAACCTAACCTAACCAAACCTAACCTAACCTAACCTAACCTAACCTAACGACGGTTGCAAGCGCTTTCACATTAAATATCGCAGTTCCCCACTTTTAATGGTGAAAAACACTGCATCTCAGTAATTGACATTGTTTAATGCGGTTTTACGACGGTTCATATCTTAACCTAACCTAACATTCGCACTTGTATCTAAAAACGCTCTATTACACTGTTTTGTTCAATATTACGATATTTGCATAACCTCACAGTTTTTCACCAACTTATTGCAGTACAGAACGCTGTATCTCGCTAAATGACATTGTTCTTTAAGGTTTCACGATGCTTGCATGCGCTTTAACGAGAATATCACAATATAGCAGTTTCGCACTTGTAACGGTAAAACACGCAGTATTTGGCTTGTTCATGCCGTTTTGTGTGCTTTCACAACATTTCACCTATCGCAGTTTAATACTCGCTATATAACAACACTATCTCGTTAGATGACGTCGTTTTTGGTAGTTTCACGACGCTACCTAGCTTAAACTAACATAACTCAACCTAACATAACCTTCGCACTTCTATCGTTAGAAAACGTTTTACTCGCTACTTTACATTGCTTTCTACAACATTACGACGGTTTCAAGCGCTTTCACATTAGATATCGCAGTTCCCAAGTTGTAAAGGTGAAAAACACTGCATCTCACTAAGTGACATTGTTTATTGCGGTTTTACGGCGGTTCATACCTTAACCTAACGTAACCTAACCTAACCTAACCCAACCTAACCTAACATAACCTAACCTAACCTAACCTAACCAAACCTAACCTAACGTAACCTAACCTAACCTAACCTAACCTAACCTAACGACGTTTGCAAGCGCTTTCACATTAGATATCGCAGTTCCCGACTTGTAATGGTGAAAAACACTGCATCTCACTAAGTGACATTGTTTAATGCGGTTTTACGACGGTTCATATCTTAACCTAACCTAACATTCGTACTTGTATTGAAAAACGCTCTATTACACTGTTTCGTTCACAATTACGATATTTGCATAACCTCACAGTTTTTCACCAACTTATTGCAGTACAGAACGCTGTATCTCGCTAAATGACATTGTTCTTTAAGGTTTCACGATGCTTGCATGCGCTTTAACGAGAATATCACAACATAGCAGTTTCGCACTTGTAATGGTACAACACGCAGTATTTGGCTTGTTCATGCCGTTTTGTGTGCTTTCACAACATTTTACCTATCGCAGTTTCGTACTCGCAATAAAACAACACTATCTCGTTAGATGACGTCGTTTTTGGTGGTTTCACGACGCTACCTAGCTTAAACTAACATAACTCAACCTAACATAACCTTCGCACTTCTATCGTTAGAAAACGTTTTACTCGCTACTTTACATTGCTTTCTACAACATTACGACGGTTTCATGCGCTTTCACTTTAGATATCGTAGTTCCCGACTTGTAATGTTGAAAAACACTACATCTCACTAAGTGACATTGTTTAATGCGGTTTTACGACTGTTGATATGTCAACCTAACCTAACATTCGCACTTGTATCTAAAGACGCTCAATTACACTGTTTCGTTCACAATTACGATATTTGCTTGACCTCACAGTTTCTCACCAACTTATTACAGTACAGAACGCTGTATCTCGCTAAATGACATCGTTCTTGAGGTTTCACGGTACTTGCATGCGCTTTACCGAGAATGTCACAACATAGCAGTTTCGCACTTGTAATGGTACAACACGCAGTATTTGGCTTGTTCATGCCGTTTTGTGTGCTTTCACAACATTTTACCTATCGCAGTTTTGTACTCGCAATAAAACAACACTATCTCGTTAGATGACGTCGTTTTTGGTGGTTTCACGACGCTACCTAGCTTAAACTAACATTACTCAACCTAACATAACCTTCGCACTTCTATCGTTAGAAAACGTTT
>NC_134701.1:3620000-3665000 GCF_043290135.1 Rhipicephalus microplus
CTATCGTTAGAAAACGTTTTACTCGCTACTTTACATTGCTTTCTACAACATTACGACGGTTTCATGCGCTTTCACTTTAGATATCGTAGTTCCCGACTTGTAATGTTGAAAAACACTACATCTCACTAAGTGACATTGTTTAATGCGGTTTTACGACTGTTGATATGTCAACCTAACCTAACATTCGCACTTGTATCTAAAGACGCTCAATTACACTGTTTCGTTCACAATTACGATATTTGCTTGACCTCACAGTTTCTCACCAACTTATTACAGTACAGAACGCTGTATCTCGCTAAATGACATCGTTCTTGAGGTTTCACGATACTTGCATGCGCTTTACCGAGAATGTCACAACATAGCAGTTTCGCACTTGTAATGGTACAACACGCAGTATTTGGCTTGTTCATGCCGTTTTGTGTGCTTTCACAACATTTTACCTATCGCAGTTTTGTACTCGCAATAAAACAACACTATCTCGTTAGATGACGTCGTTTTTGGTGGTTTCACGACGCTACCTAGCTTAAACTAACATTACTCAACCTAACATAACCTTCGCACTTCTATCGTTAGAAAACGTTTTACTCGCTACTTTACATTGCTTTCTACAACATTACGACGGTTTCAAGCGCTTTCACATTAGATATCGCAGTTCCCAACTTGTAAAGGTGAAAAACACTGCATCTCACTAAGTGACATTGTTTAATGCGGTTTTAGCGCGGTTCATATCTTAACCTAACCTAACCTAACCTAACCTAACCCAACCTAACCTAACATAACCTACCTAACCTAACCTAACCTAACCAAACCTAACCTAACCTAACCTAACCTAACCTAACCTAACCTAACCTAACCTAACGACGTTTGCAAGCGCTTTCACATTAGATATCGCAGTTCCCGACTTGTAATGGTGAAAAACACTGCATCCCACTAAGTGACATTGTTTAATGCGGTTTTACGACGGTTCATATCTTAACCTAACCTAACATTGGTACTTGTATTGAAAAACGCTCTATTACACTGTTTCGTTGACAATTACGATATTTGCATAACCTCACAGTTTTTCACCAACTTATTGCAGTACAGAACGCTGTATCTCGCTTAATGACATCGTTCTTTAAGGTTTCACGATGATTGCATGCGCTTTAACGTGAATATCACATTATAGCAGTTTCGCACTTGTAACGGTACAACACGCAGTATCTGGCTTGTTCAAGCCGTTTTGTGTACTTTCACAACATTTCACCTATTGCAGTTTCGTACATGTAATAAAACAACACTATCTCGTTAGATGACGTCCTTTTTGGTGGTCTCACGACGCTACATAGCTTAAACTAACATAACTCAAGCTAACCTTCGCACTTCTATCTTTAGAAAACGTTTTACTCGCAATTTTACAATGTTTTCTACAAGATTACGACGGTTTCATGCGCTTTCACATTAGATATCGTAGTTCCCGACTTGTAATGGTGAAAAACACTGCATCTCACTAAGTGACATTGTTTAATGCGGTTTTACGACGGTTCATATCTTAACCTAACCTAACATTCGCACTTGTATTAAAAAACGCTCTATTACACTGTTTCGTTCACAATTAGGATATTTGCATAACCTCACAGTTTTTCACCAACTTATTGCAGTACAGAACGCTGTATCTCGCTAAATGACATCGTTCTTTAAGGTTTCACGATGCTTGCATGCGCTTTAACGAGAATATCACAACATAGCAGTTTCGCACTTGTAACGGTACAACACGCAGTATTTGGCTTGTTCATGCCGTTTTGTGTGCTTTCACAGCATTTCACCTATCGCAGTTTTGTACTCGCAATAAAACAACACTATCTCGTTAGATGACGTTGTTTTTGGTAGTTGCACGACGCTACCTAGCTTAAAATAACATAACTCAACCTAACATAACCTTCGCACTTCTATCGTTAGAAAACGTTTTACTCGCAACTTTACAATGTTTTCTACAACATTACGACGGTTTCAAGCGCTTTCACATTAGATATCGCAGTTCCCAACTTGTAAAGGTGAAAAACACTGCATCTCACTAAGTGACATTGTTTAATGCGGTTTTAGCGCGGTTCATATCTTAACCTAACCTAACCTAACCTAACCTAACCCAACCTAACCTAACATAACCTAACCTAACCTAACCTAACCTAACCAACCCTAACCTAACCTAACCTAACCTAACCTTACCTAACCTAACCTAACCTAACCCAACCCAACCTAACCTAACCTAACCTAACCTAACCTAAACTAACCTAACCCAACCTAACCTAACCTAACCTAACCTAACCTAACCCAACCTAACCCAACCCAACCCAACCTAACCTAACCTAAGCTAACCTAACCTAACCTAACCAAACCTAACCTAACCTAACTTAACCTAACCTAACGTAACCTAACCTAACCTAACCTATTCTAACGTAACCTAACCTTACCTGACCTAACCTAACCTAACGTAACCTAACCTAACCTAACATAACCTAACGTAACCTAACCTAACCTAACCTAACGTAACCTAACCTAACCTAACCCAACCTAACCCAACCCAACCCAACCCAACAACACCCAACACAACCTAACCTAACCTAACCTAACCTTACCTAACCTAACCAAATTATCCTTACCTAACCTAACCTAACCTAACGTAACCTAACCTAACCTAACCTAACGTAACCTAACCTAACCTAACGTAACCTAACCTAACCTAACCTAACCTAACCCAACCTAACCTAACCTAACCTAACCCAACTCAACCCAACCTAACCTAATCTAACCTAACCTAACCTAACCTAACCAAACCTAACCTAACCTAACCTAACCTAACCTAACCTAACGACGGTTGCAAGCGCTTTCACATTAAATATCGCAGTTCCACATTAAATATCGCAGTTTAATGGTGAAAAACACTGCATCTCAGTAATTGACATTGTTTAATGCGGTTTTACGACGGTTCATATCTTAACCTAACCTAACATTCGCACTTGTATCTAAAAACGCTCTATTACACTGTTTTGTTCAATATTACGATATTTGCATAACCTCACAGTTTTTCACCAACTTATTGCAGTACAGAACGCTGTATCTCGCAAAATGACATTGTTCTTTAAGGTTTCACGATGCTTGCATGCGCTTTAACGAGAATATCACAATATAGCAGTTTCGCACTTGTAACGGTAGAACACGCAGTATTTGGCTTGTTCATGCCGTTTTGTGTGCTTTCACAACATTTCACCTATCGCAGTTTAATACTCGCTATAAAACAACACTATCTCGTTAGATGACGTCGTTTTTGGTAGTTTCACGACGCTACCTAGCTTAAACTAACATAACTCAACCTAACATAACCTTCGCACTTCTATCGTTAGAAAACGTTTTACTCGCTACTTTACATTGCTTTCTACAACATTACGACGGTTTCAAGCGCTTTCACATTAGATATCGCAGTTCCCAAGTTGTAAAGGTGAAAAACACTGCATCTCACTAAGTGACATTGTTTATTGCGGTTTTACGACGGTTCATACCTTAACCTAACGTAACCTAACCTAACCTAACCCAACCTAACCTAACATAACCTAACCTAACCTAACCTAACCAAACCTAACCTAACGTAACCTAACCTAACCTAACCTAACCTAACGACGTTTGCAAGCGCTTTCACTTTAGATATCGCAGTTCCCGACTTGTAATGGTGAAAAACACTGCATCTCACTAAGTGACATTGTTTAATGCGGTTTTACGACGGTTCATATCTTAACCTAACCTAACATTCGTACTTGTATTGAAAAACGCTCTATTACACTGTTTCGTTCACAATTACGATATTTGCATAACCTCACAGTTTTTCACCAACTTATTGCAGTACAGAACGCTGTATCTCGCTAAATGACATTGTTCTTTAAGGTTTCACGATGATTGCATGCGCTTTAACGAGAATATCACATTATAGCAGTTTCGCACTTGTAACGGTAGAACACGCAGTATTTGGCTTGTTCATGCCGTTTTGTGTGCATTCACAACATTTCACCTATCGCAGTTTAATACTCGCAATAAAACAACACTATCTCGTTAGATGACGTCGTTTTTGGTAGTTTCATGACGCTACCTAGCTTAAACTAACCTAACCTAACCTAACCTTCGCACTTCTATTGTTAGAAAACGTTTTACTCGCAACTTTACAATGTTTTCTACAAGATTACGACGGTTTCATGCGCTTTCACATTAGATATCGTAGTTCCCGACTTGTAATGTTGAAAAACACTACATCTCACTAAGTGACATTGTTTAATGCGGTTTTACGACGGTTGATATGTCAACCTAACCTAACAATCGCACTTGTATCTAAAGACGCTCAATTACACTGTTTCGTTCACAATTACGATATTTGCTTGACCTCACAGTTTCTCACCAACTTATTACAGTACAGAACGCTGTATCTCGCTAAATGACATCGTTCTTAAGGTTTCACGATACTTGCATGCGCTTTACCGAGAATGTCACAACATAGCAGTTTCGCACTTGTAACGGTACAACACGCAGTATTTGGCTTGTTCATGCCGTTTTGTGTGCTTTCACAACATTTTACCTATCGCAGTTTCGTACTCGCAATAAAACAACATTATCTCGTTAGATGACGTCCTTTTTGGTGGTCTCACGACGCTACATAGCTTAAACTAACATAACTCAAGCTAACCTTCGCACTTCTATCTTTAGAAAACGTTTTACTCGCAATTTTACAATGTTTTCTACAAGATTACGATGGTTTCATGCGCTTTCACATTAGATATCGTAGTTCCCGACTTGTAATGGTGAAAAACACTGCATCTCACTAAGTGACATTGTTTAATGCGGTTTTACGACGGTTCATATCTTAACCTAACCTAACATTCGCACTTGTATTAAAAAACGCTCTATTACACTGTTTCGTTCACAATTAGGATATTTGCATAACCTCACAGTTTTTCACCAACTTATTGCAGTACAGAACGCTGTATCTCGCTAAATGACATCGTTCTTCAAGGTTTCACGATGCTTGCATGCGCTTTAACGAGAATATCACAACATAGCAGTTTCGCACTTGTAACGGTACAACACGCAGTATTTGGCTTGTTCATGCCGTTTTGTGTGCTTTCACAACATTTCACCTATCGCAGTTTCGTACTCGCAATAAAACAACACTATCTCGTTAGATGACGTTGTTTTTGGTAGTCGCACGACGCTACCTAGCTTAAACTAACATAACTCAACCTAACATAACCTTCGCACTTCTATCGTTAGAAAACGTTTTACTCGCTACTTTACATTGCTTTCTACAACATTATGACGGTTTCAAGCGCTTTCACAATAGATATCACAGTTCCCAACTTGTAAGGGTGAAAAACACTGCATCTCACTAAGTGACATTGTTTAATGCGGTTTTACGACGGTTCATACCTTAACCTAACGTAACCTAACCTAACCTAACCTAACCTTACCTAACCTAACCTAACCTAACCTAACCCAACCCAACCTAACCTAACCTAACCTAACCTAAACTAACCTAACCCAACCTACCCTAACCTAACCTAACCTAACCCAACCTAACCCAACCCAACCTAACCTAACCTAAGCTAATGAAGAACGTACAGCGCGAACACAAGACGGGAATACTAAAGAAGGGACACAGACAAGCGCTGACTAGCAACTGAATTTTTATTAACACAGAAGCGGAAAATATATACGGAAAAAACAACAGAAACAAGAAAACTGAAAAAATTTACAGCATGACAAAGATTCTTCCATGTTATTGTTACATGCGCTCTTCTAGAAAAGATAATTCTTTGGCCGATAACCCGATGGAAGCCATGCTGATGCATCGCGACCCTTCTTTTGCGATATGAGCGGCTTCAATGATTTCACGAGTACGCATGTCCTGATGTCTGCCGATGATTGTTGTTTCTTCAAACAGGGGTGTGCAACCACAGGAACTGCAATGAATGGCCAAAAAACCTTCTTTGGCGTTGCGCACATTATTTTTGTGCTCTCGGAGGCGGTCATTTAGACACCTTCCTGTTTGGCCTATATAGCAACACCCGCATGAAAGTGGAATGCGATAAATGACATTATGTGAACAATCTAGAAATTTCTTACGATGCTTGGTAGTGCACTGGCGTTTCCTTTTTTTGACAGGACAGGTGACACGTGAAAGATATGACAATTTGTGAGGTGCTGAAAAAACCACTCGAACGCCGCACTGTTGCCCTATTTTCCTGAGACGATGTGAAATATTATGCATGTATGCATGTATATTTCACATCGTCTCAGGAAAATAGGGCAACAGTGCGGCGTTCGAGTGGTTTTTTCAGCACCTCACAAATTGTCATATCTTTCACGTGTCACCTGTCCTGTCAAAAAAAGGAAACGCCAGTGCACTACCAAGCATCGTAAGAAATTTCTAGATTGTTCACATAATGTCATTTATCGCATTCCACTTTCATGCGGGTGTTGCTATATAGGCCAAACAGGAAGGTGTCTAAATGACCGCCTCCGAGAGCACAAAAATAATGTGCGCAACGCCAAAGAAGGTTTTTTGGCCATTCATTGCAGTTCCTGTGGTTGCACACCCCTGTTTGAAGAAACAACAATCATCGGCAGACATCAGGACATGCGTACTCGTGAAATCATTGAAGCCGCTCATATCGCAAAAGAAGGGTCGCGATGCATCAGCATGGCTTCCATCGGGTTATCGGCCAAAGAATTATCTTTTCTAGAAGAGCGCATGTAACAATAACATGGAAGAATCTTTGTCATGCTGTAAATTTTTTCAGTTTTCTTGTTTCTGTTGTTTTTTCCGTATATATTTTCCGCTTCTGTGTTAATAAAAATTCAGTTGCTAGTCAGCGCTTGTCTGTGTCCCTTCTTTAGTATTCCCGTCTTGTGTTCGCGCTGTACGTTCTTCATCATGCAATACCAACTAGCCCAAAGTTTCACTCTTCTAACCTAAGCTAACCTAACCTAAGCTAACCAAACCTAAGCTAACCTAACTTAACCTAACCTAACGTAACCTAACCTAACCTAACCTATTCTAACGTAACCTAACCTTACCTGACCTAACCTAACCTAACGTAACCTAACCTAACCTAACATAACCTAACGTAACCTAACCTAACCTAACCTAACGTAACCTAACCTAACCTAACCCAACCTAACCCAACCCAACCCAACCCAACAACACCCAACCCAACCTAACCTAACCTAACCAAACCTTACCTAACCTAACCAAATTATCCTTACCTAACCTAACCTAAGCTAACGTAACCTAACCTAACCTAACCTAACGTAACCTAACCTAACCTAACGTAACCTAACCTAACCTAACCTAACCTAACCTAACCCAACTCAACCCAACCTAACCTAATCTAACCTAACCTAACCTAACCTAACCTAACCAAACCTAACCTAACCTAACCTAACCTAACCTAACCTAACGACGGTTGCAAGCGCTTTCACATTAAATATCGCAGTTCCCCACTTTTAATGGTGAAAAACACTGCATCTCAGTAATTGACATTGTTTAATGCGGTTTTACGACGGTTCATATCTTAACCTAACCTAACATTCGCACTTGTATCTAAAAACGCTCTATTACACTGTTTTGTTCACAATTATGATAATTGCATAACCTCACAGTTTTTCACCAACTTATTGCAGTACAGAACGCTGTATCTCGCTAAATGACATCGTTCTTAAGGTTTCACGATACTTGCATGCGCTTTACCGAGAATGTCACAACATAGCAGTTTCGCACTTGTAACGGTACTACACGCAGTATTTGGCTTGTTCATGCCGTTTTGTGTGCTTTCACAGCATTTCACCTATCGCAGTTTTGTACTCGCAATAAAACAACACTATCTCGTTAGATGACGTTGTTTTTGGTAGTTGCACGACGCTACCTAGCTTAAACTAACATAACTCAACCTAACATAACCTTCGCACTTCTATCGTTAGAAAACGTTTTACTCGCTACTTTACATTGCTTTCTACAACATTACGACGGTTTCAAGCGCTTTCACATTAGATATCGCAGTTCCCAACTTGTAAAGGTGAAAAACACTGCATCTCACTAAGTGACATTGTTTAATGCGGTTTTAGCGCGGTTCATATCTTAACCTAACCTAACCTAACCTAACCCAACCTAACCTAACATAACCTAACCTAACCTAACCTAACCTAACCTTACCTAACCTAACCTAACCTAACCCAACCCAACCTAACCTAACCTAACCTAACCTAAACTAACCTAACCCAACCTAACCTAACCTAACCTAACCTAACCCAACCTAACCCAACCCAACCCAACCCAACCTAACCTAACCTAAGCTAACCTAACCTAACCTAACCAAACCTAACCTAACCTAACTTAACCTAACCTAACGTAACCTAACCTAACCTAACCTATTCTAACGTAACCTAACCTTACCTGACCTAACCTAACCTAACGTAACCTAACCTAACCTAACATAACCTAACGTAACCTAACCTAACCTAACCTAACCTAACGTAACCTAACCCAACCCAACAACACCCAACACAACCTAACCTAACCTAACCTAACCTTACCTAACCTAACCAAATTATCCTTACCTAACCTAACCTAACGTAACCTAACCTAACCTAACCTAACGTAACCTAACCTAACCTAACGTAACCTAACCTAACCTAACCTAACCTAACCTAACCCAACCTAACCCAACCCAACCCAACCTAACCTAACCTAAGCTAACCTAACCTAACCTAACCAAACCTAACCTAACCTAACTTAACCTAGCCTAACGTAACCTAACCTAACCTAACCTTACCTGACCTAACCTAACCTAACGTAACCTAACCTAACCTAACATAACCTAACGTAACCTAACCTAACCTAACCTAACCTAACGTAACCTAACCTAACCTAACCCAACCTAACCCAACCTAACCCAACCCAACCCAACCCAACAACACCCAACACAACCTAACCTAACCTTACCTAACCTAACCAAATTATCCTTACCTAACCTAACCTAACCTAACGTAACCTAACCTAACCTAACCTAACGTAACCTAACCTAACCTAACGTAACCTAACCTAACCTAACCTAACCTAACCCAACCTAACCTAACCTAACCTAACCTAACCCAACTCAACCCAACCTAACCTAATCTAACCTAACCTAACCTAACCTAACCTAACCAAACCTAACCTAACCTAACCTAACCTAACGACGGTTGCAAGCGCTTTCACATTAAATATCGCAGTTCCCCACTTTTATGGTGAAAAACACTGCATCTCAGTAATTGACATTGTTTAATGCGGTTTTACGACGGTTCATATCTTAACCTAACCTAACATTCGCACTTGTATCTAAAAACGCTCTATTACACTGTTTTGTTCAATATTACGATATTTGCATAACCTCACAGTTTTTCACCAACTTATTGCAGTACAGAACGCTGTATCTCGCTAAATGACATTGTTCTTTAAGGTTTCACGATGCTTGCATGCGCTTTAACGAGAATATCACAATATAGCAGTTTCGCACTTGTAACGGTAGAACACGCAGTATTTGGCTTGTTCATGCCGTTTTGTGTGCTTTCACAACATTTCACCTATCGCAGTTTAATACTCGCTATAAAACAACACTATCTCGTTAGATGACGTCGTTTTTGGTAGTTTCACGACGCTACCTAGCTTAAACTAACATAACTCAACCTAACCTTCGCACTTCTATCGTTAGAAAACGTTTACTCGCTACTTTACATTGCTTTCTACAACATTACGACGGTTTCAAGCGCTTTCACATTAGATATCGCAGTTCCCAAGTTGTAAAGGTGAAAAACACTGCATCTCACTAAGTGACATTGTTTATTGCGGTTTTACGACGGTTCATACCTTAACCTAACGTAACCTAACCTAACCTAACCCAACCTAACCTAACATAACCTAACCTAACCTAACCTAACCAAACCTAACCTAACATAACCTAACCTAACCCAACCTAACCTAACCTAACGACGTTTGCAAGCGCTTTCACATTAGATATCGCAGTTCCCGACTTGTAATGGTGAAAAACACTGCATCTCACTAAGTGACATTGTTTAATGCGGTTTGACGACGGTTCATATCTTAACCTAACCTAACATTCGTACTTGTATTGAAAAACGCTCTATTACACTGTTTCGTTCACAATTACGATATTTGCATAACCTCACAGTTTTTCACCAAGTTATTGCAGTACAGAACGCTGTATCTCGCTAAATGACATTGTTCTTTAAGGTTTCACGATGCTTGCATGCGCTTTAACGAGAATATCACAATATAGCAGTTTTGCACTTGTAACGGTAGAACACGCAGTATTTGGCTTGTTCATGCCGTTTTGTGTGCATTCACAACATTTCACCTATCGCAGTTTAATACTCGCAATAAAACAACACTATCTCGTTAGATGACGTCGTTTTTGGTAGTTTCATGACGCTACCTAGCTTAAACTAACCTAACCTAACCTAACCTTCGCACTTCTATCGTTAGAAAACGTTTTACTCGCAACTTTACAATGTTTTCTACAAGATTACGACGGTTTCATGCGCTTTCACATTAGATATCGTAGTTCCCAACTTGTAATGTTGAAAAACACTACATCTCACTCAGTGACATTGTTTAATGCGGTTTTACGACGGTTGATATGTCAACCTAACCTAACATTCGCACTTGTATCTAAAGACGCTCAATTACACTGTTTCGTTCACAATTACGATATTTGCTTGACCTCACAGTTTCTTACCAACTTATTACAGTACAGAACGCTGTATCTCGCTAAATGACATCGTTCTTAAGGTTTCACGATACTTGCATGCGCTTTACCGAGAATGTCACAACATAGCAGTTTCGCACTTGTGACGGTACAACACGCAGTATTTGGCTTGTTCATGCCGTTTTGTGTGCTTTCACAATATTATACCTATCGCAGTTTCGTACTCGCAATAAAACAACACTATCTCGTTAGATGACGTCGTTTTTGGTGGTTTCACGACGCTACCTAGCTTAAACTAACATAACTCAACCTAACATAACCTTCGCACTTCTATCGTTAGAAAACGTTTTACTCGCTACTATACATTGCTTTCTACAACATTACGACGGTGTCAAGCGCTTTCACATTAGATATCGCAGTTCCCAACTTGTAAAGGTGAAAAACACTGCATCTCACTAAGTGACATTGTTTAATGCGGTTTTAGCGCGGTTCATATCTTAACCTAACCTAACCTAACCTAACCTAACCCAACCTAACCTAACATAACCTAACCTAACCTAACCTAACCAAACCTAACCTAACCTAACCTAACCTAACCTAAGCTAACCTAACGACGTTTGCAAGCGCTTTCACATTAGATATCGCAGTTCCCGACTTGTAATGGTGAAAAACACTGCATCTCACTAAGTGACATTGTTTAATGCGGTTTTACGACGGTTCATATCTTAACCTAACCTAACATTGGTACTTGTATTGAAAAACCCTCTATTACACTGTTTCGTTCACAATTACGATATTTGCATAACCTCACAGTTTTTCACCAACTTATTGCAGTACAGAACGCTGTATCTCGCTAAATGACATTGTTCTTTAAGGTAAGGTTTCACGATGCTTGCATGCGCTTTAACGAGAATATCACAATATAGCAGTTTCGCACTTGTAACGGTAGAACACGCAGTATTTGGCTTGTTCATGCCGTTTTGTGTGCATTCACAACATTTCACCTATCGCAGTTTAATACTCGCAATAAAACAACACTATCTCGTTAGATGACGTCGTTTTTGGTAGTTTCATGACGCTACCTAGCTTAAACTAACCTAACCTAACCTAACCTTCGCACTTCTATCGTTAGAAAACGTTTTACTCGCAACTTTACAATGTTTTCTACAAGATTACAACGGTTTCATGCGCTTTCACTTTAGATATCGTAGTTCCCGACTTGTAATGTTGAAAAACACTACATCTCACTAAGTGACATTGTTTAATGCGGTTTTACGACGGTTGATATGTCAACCTAACCTAACATTCGCACTTGTATCTAAAGACGCTCAATTACACTGTTTCGTTCACAATTACGATATTTGCTTGACCTCACAGTTTCTCACCAACTTATTACAGTACAGAACGCTGTATCTCGCTAAATGACATCGTTCTTAAGGTTTCACGATACTTGCATGCGCTTTACCGAGAATGTCACAACATAGCAGTTTCGCACTTGTAATGGTACAACACGCAGTATTTGGCTTGTTCATGCCGTTTTGTGTGCTTTCACAACATTTTACCTATCGCAGTTTCGTACTCGCAATAAAACAACACTATCTCGTTAGATGACGTCGTTTTTGGTGGTTTCACGACGCTACCTAGCTTAAACTAACATAACTCAACCTAACATAACCTTCGCACTTCTATCGTTAGAAAACGTTTTACTCGCTACTTTACATTGCTTTCTACAACATTACGACGGTTTCAAGCGCTTTCACATTAGATATCGCAGTTCCCAACTTGTAAAGGTGAAAAACACTGCATCTCACTAAGTGACATTGTTTAATGCGGTTTTAGCGCGGTTCATATCTTAACCTAACCTAACCTAACCTAACCTAACCCAACCTAACCTAACATAACCTACCTAACCTAACCTAACCTAACCAAACCTAACCTAACGTAACCTAACCTAACCTAACCTAACCTAACGACGTTTGCAAGCGCTTTCACATTAGATATCGCAGTTCCCGACTTGTAATGGTGAAAAACACTGCATCCCACTAAGTGACATTGTTTAATGCGGTTTTACGACGGTTCATATCTTAACCTAACCTAACATTGGTACTTGTATTGAAAAACGCTCTATTACACTGTTTCGTTCACAATTACGATATTTGCATAACCTCACAGTTTTTCACCAACTTATTGCAGTACAGAACGCTGTATCTCGCTTAATGACATCGTTCTTTAAGGTTTCACGATGATTGCATGCGCTTTAACGAGAATATCACATTATAGCAGTTTCGCACTTGTAACGGTACAACACGCAGTATCTGGCTTGTTCAAGCCGTTTTGTGTACTTTCACAACATTTCACCTATTGCAGTTTCGTACATGCAATAAAACAACACTATCTCGTTAGATGACGTCCTTTTTGGTGGTCTCACGACGCTACATAGCTTAAACTAACATAACTCAAGCTAACCTTCGCACTTCTATCTTTAGAAAACGTTTTACTCGCAATTTTACAATGTTTTCTACAAGATTACGACGGTTTCATGCGCTTTCACATTAGATATCGTAGTTCCCGACTTGTAATGGTGAAAAACACTGCATCTCACTAAGTGACATTGTTTAATGCGGTTTTACGACGGTTCATATCTTAACCTAACCTAACATTCGCACTTGTATCTAAAAACGCTCTATTACACTGTTTTGTTCAATATTACGATATTTGCATAACCTCACAGTTTTTCACCAACTTATTGCAGTACAGAACGCTGTATCTCGCTAAATGACATTGTTCTTTAAGGTTTCACGATGCTTGCATGCGCTTTAACGAGAATATCACAATATAGCAGTTTCGCACTTGTAACGGTAGAACACGCAGTATTTGGCTTGTTCATGCCGTTTTGTGTGCTTTCACAACATTTCACCTATCGCAGTTTAATACTCGCTATATAACAACACTATCTCGTTAGATGACGTCGTTTTTGGTAGTTTCACGACGCTACCTAGCTTAAACTAACATAACTCAACCTAACATAACCTTCGCACTTCTATCGTTAGAAAACGTTTTACTCGCTACTTTACATTGCTTTCTACAACATTACGACGGTTTCAAGCGCTTTCACATTAGATATCGCAGTTCCCAAGTTGTAAAGGTGAAAAACACTGCATCTCACTAAGTGACATTGTTTATTGCGGTTTTACGACGGTTCATACCTTAACCTAACGTAACCTAACCTAACCTAACCCAACCTAACCTAACATAACCTAACCTAACCTAACCTAACCAAACCTAACCTAACGTAACCTAACCTAACCTAACCTAACCTAACCTAACGACGTTTGCAAGCGCTTTCACATTAGATATCGCAGTTCCCGACTTGTAATGGTGAAAAACACTGCATCTCACTAAGTGACATTGTTTAATGCGGTTTTACGACGGTTCATATCTTAACCTAACCTAACATTCGTACTTGTATTGAAAAACGCTCTATTACACTGTTTCGTTCACAATTACGATATTTGCATAACCTCACAGTTTTTCACCAACTTATTGCAGTACAGAACGCTGTATCTCGCTAAATGACATTGTTCTTTAAGGTTTCACGATGCTTGCATGCGCTTTAACGAGAATATCACAACATAGCAGTTTCGCACTTGTAACGGTACAACACGCAGTATTTGGCTTGTTCATGCCGTTTTGTGTGCTTTCACAGCATTTCACCTATCGCAGTTTTGTACTCGCAATAAAACAACACTATCTCGTTAGATGACGTTGTTTTTGGTAGTTGCACGACGCTACCTAGCTTAAAATAACATAACTCAACCTATCATAACCTTCGCACTTCTATCGTTAGAAAACGTTTTACTCGCAACTTTACAATGTTTTCTACAACATTACGACGGTTTCAAGCGCTTTCACATTAGATATCGCAGTTCCCGACTTGTAAAGGTGAAAAACACTGCATCTCACTAAGTGACATTGTTTAATGCGGTTTTAGCGCAGTTCATATCTTAACCTAACCTAACCTAACCTAACCTAACCCAACCTAACCTAACATAACCTAACCTAACCTAACCTAACCTAACCAACCCTAACCTAACCTAACCTTACCTAACCTAACCTAACCTAACCCAACCCAACCCAACCTAACCTAACCTAACCTAACCTAAACTAACCTAACCCAACCTAACCTAACCTAACCTAACCTAACCTAACCCAACCTAACCCAACCCAACCCAACCTAACCTAACCTAAGCTAACCTAACCTAACCTAACCAAACCTAACCTAACCTAACTTAACCTAACCTAACGTAACCTAACCTAACCTAACCTATTCTAACGTAACCTAACCTTACCTGACCTAACCTAACCTAACGTAACCTAACCTAACCTAACATAACCTAACGTAACCTAACCTAACCTAACCTAACGTAACCTAACCTAACCTAACCCAACCTAACCCAACCCAACCCAACCCAACAACACCCAACACAACCTAACCTAACCTAACCTAACCTTACCTAACCTAACCAAATTATCCTTACCTAACCTAACCTAACCTAACGTAACCTAACCTAACCTAACCTAACGTAACCAAACCTAACCTAACGTAACCTAACCTAACCTAACCTAACCTAACCCAACCTAACCTAACCTAACCTAACCTAACCCAACTCAACCCAACCTAACCTAATCTAACCTAACCTAACCTAACCTAACCTAACCAAACCTAACCTAACCTAACCTAACCTAACCTAACGACGGTTGCAAGCGCTTTCACATTAAATATCGCAGTTCCCCACTTTTAATGGTGAAAAACACTGCATCTCAGTAATTGACATTGTTTAATGCGGTTTTACGACGGTTCATATCTTAACCTAACCTAACATTCGCACTTGTATCTAAAAACGCTCTATTACACTGTTTTGTTCAATATTACGATATTTGCATAACCTCACAGTTTTTCACCAACTTATTGCAGTACAGAACGCTGTATCTCGCTAAATGACATTGTTCTTTAAGGTTTCACGATGCTTGCATGCGCTTTAACGAGAATATCACAATATAGCAGTTTCGCACTTGTAACGGTAGAACACGCAGTATTTGGCTTGTTCATGCCGTTTTGTGTGCTTTCACAACATTTCACCTATCGCAGTTTAATACTCGCTATATAACAACACTATCTCGTTAGATGACGTCGTTTTTGGTAGTTTCACGACGCTACCTAGCTTAAACTAACATAACTCAACCTAACATAACCTTCGCACTTCTATCGTTAGAAAACGTTTTACTCGCTACTTTACATTGCTTTCTACAACATTACGACGGTTTCAAGCGCTTTCACATTAGATATCGCAGTTCCCAAGTTGTAAAGGTGAAAAACACTGCATCTCACTAAGTGACATTGTTTATTGCGGTTTTACGGCGGTTCATACCTTAACCTAACGTAACCTAACCTAACCTAACCCAACCTAACCTAACATAACCTAACCTAACCTAACCTAACCAAACCTAACCTAACGTAACCTAACCTAACCTAACCTAACCTAACCTAACGACGTTTGCAAGCGCTTTCACATTAGATATCGCAGTTCCCGACTTGTAATGGTGAAAAACACTGCATCTCACTAAGTGACATTGTTTAATGCGGTTTTACGACGGTTCATATCTTAACCTAACCTAACATTCGTACTTGTATTGAAAAACGCTCTATTACACTGTTTCGTTCACAATTACGATGTTTGCATAACCTCACAGTTTTTCACCAACTTATTGCAGTACAGAACGCTGTATCTCGCTAAATGACATTGTTCTTTAAGGTTTCACGATGCTTGCATGCGCTTTAACGAGAATATCACAACATAGCAGTTTCGCACTTGTAATGGTACAACACGCAGTATTTGGCTTGTTCATGCCGTTTTGTGTGCTTTCACAACATTTTACCTATCGCAGTTTCGTACTCGCAATAAAACAACACTATCTCGTTAGATGACGTCGTTTTTGGTGGTTTCACGACGCTACCTAGCTTAAACTAACATAACTCAACCTAACATAACCTTCGCACTTCTATCGTTAGAAAACGTTTTACTCGCTACTTTACATTGCTTTCTACAACATTACGACGGTTTCATGCGCTTTCACTTTAGATATCGTAGTTCCCGACTTGTAATGTTGAAAAACACTACATCTCACTAAGTGACATTGTTTAATGCGGTTTTACGACTGTTGATATGTCAACCTAACCTAACATTCGCACTTGTATCTAAAGACGCTCAATTACACTGTTTCGTTCACAATTACGATATTTGCTTGACCTCACAGTTTCTCACCAACTTATTACAGTACAGAACGCTGTATCTCGCTAAATGACATCGTTCTTGAGGTTTCACGGTACTTGCATGCGCTTTACCGAGAATGTCACAACATAGCAGTTTCGCACTTGTAATGGTACAACACGCAGTATTTGGCTTGTTCATGCCGTTTTGTGTGCTTTCACAACATTTTACCTATCGCAGTTTTGTACTCGCAATAAAACAACACTATCTCGTTAGATGACGTCGTTTTTGGTGGTTTCACGACGCTACCTAGCTTAAACTAACATTACTCAACCTAACGTAACCTTCGCACTTCTATCGTTAGAAAACGTTTTACTCGCTACTTTACATTGCTTTCTACAACATTACGACGGTTTCAAGCGCTTTCACATTAGATATCGCAGTTCCCAACTTGTAAAGGTGAAAAACACTGCATCTCACTAAGTGACATTGTTTAATGCGGTTTTAGCGCGGTTCATATCTTAACCTAACCTAACCTAACCTAACCTAACCCAACCTAACCTAACATAACCTACCTAACCTAACCTAACCTAACCAAACCTAACCTAACCTAACCTAACCTAACCTAACCTAACCTAACCTAACCTAACCTAACCTAACGACGTTTGCAAGCGCTTTCACATTAGATATCGCAGTTCCCGACTTGTAATGGTGAAAAACACTGCATCCCACTAAGTGACATTGTTTAATGCGGTTTTACGACGGTTCATATCTTAACCTAACCCAACATTGGTACTGTAAGCACATTCCAAGCATTTGATCGTTCTCACTTGCACATACCCATCATCATCGTTCTCACTTGCTCATACCCATCATCATCGTCCTCTCTCTTGGTGTGGTTCTGAGCCGAGCCAGACATCGCAGAAAAAACGCTTCTGCTCGCCCTGCCTGCTCGCCGTACCTAGTCTGCCTGCGTCTTTCAGAGTGGTGGAGGTGCTGGGTATGTGCAAGTGAGAACGATCAAATGCTTGGAATGTGCTTACAGTACTTGTATTGAAAAACGCTCTATTACACTGTTTCGTTGACAATTACGATATTTGCATAACCTCACAGTTTTTCACCAACTTATTGCAGTACAGAACGCTGTATCTCGCTTAATGACATCGTTCTTTAAGGTTTCACGATGATTGCATGCGCTTTAACGAGAATATCACATTATAGCAGTTTCGCACTTGTAACGGTACAACACGCCGTATCTGGCTTGTTCAAGCCGTTTTGTGTACTTTCACAACATTTCACCTATTGCAGTTTCGTACATGCAATAAAACAACACTATCTCGTTAGATGACGTCCTTTTTGGTGGTCTCACGACGCTACATAGCTTAAACTAACATAACTCAAGCTAACCTTCGCACTTCTATCTTTAGAAAACGTTTTACTCGCAATTTTACAATGTTTTCTACAAGATTACGACGGTTTCATGCGCTTTCACATTAGATATCGTAGTTCCCGACTTGTAATGGTGAAAAACACTGCATCTCACTAAGTGACATTGTTTAATGCGGTTTTACGACGGTTCATATCTTAACCTAACCTAACATTCGCACTTGTATTAAAAAACGCTCTATTACACTGTTTCGTTCACAATTAGGATATTTGCATAACCTCACAGTTTTTCACCAACTTATTGCAGTACAGAACGCTGTATCTCGCTAAATGACATCGTTCTTTAAGGTTTCACGATGCTTGCATGCGCTTTAACGAGAATATCACAACATAGCAGTTTCGCACTTGTAACGGTACAACACGCAGTATTTGGCTTGTTCATGCCGTTTTGTGTGCTTTCACAGCATTTCACCTATCGCAGTTTTGTACTCGCAATAAAACAACACTATCTCGTTAGATGACGTTGTTTTTGGTAGTTGCACGACGCTACCTAGCTTAAAATAACATAACTCAACCTAACATAACCTTCGCACTTCTATCGTTAGAAAACGTTTTACTCGCAACTTTACAATGTTTTCTACAACATTACGACGGTTTCAAGCGCTTTCACATTAGATATCGCAGTTCCCGACTTGTAAAGGTGAAAAACACTGCATCTCACTAAGTGACATTGTTTAATGCGGTTTTAGCGCAGTTCATATCTTAACCTAACCTAACCTAACCTAACCTAACCCAACCTAACCTAACATAACCTAACCTAACCTAACCTAACCAACCCTAACCTAACCTAACCTAACCTAACCTTACCTAACCTAACCTAACCTAACCCAACCCAACCCAACCTAACCTAACCTAACCTAACCTAAACTAACCTAACCCAACCTAACCTAACCTAACCTAACCTAACCTAACCCAACCTAACCCAACCCAACCCAACCTAACCTAACCTAAGCTAACCTAACCTAACCTAACCAAACCTAACCTAACCTAACTTAACCTAACCTAACGTAACCTAACCTAACCTAACCTATTCTAACGTAACCTAACCTTACCTGACCTAACCTAACCTAACGTAACCTAACCTAACCTAACATAACCTAACGTAACCTAACCTAACCTAACCTAACGTAACCTAACCTAACCTAACCCAACCTAACCCAACCCAACCCAACCCAACAACACCCAACACAACCTAACCTAACCTAACCTAACCTTACCTAACCTAACCAAATTATCCTTACCTAACCTAACCTAACCTAACGTAACCTAACCTAACCTAACCTAACGTAACCTAACCTAACCTAACGTAACCTAACCTAACCTAACCTAACCCAACCTAACCTAACCTAACCTAACCCAACTCAACCCAACCTAACCTAACCTAACCTAACCTAACCAAACCTAACCTAACCTAACCTAACCTAACCTAACCTAACCTAACCTAACGACGGTTGCAAGCGCTTTCACATTAAATATCGCAGTTCCCCACTTTTAATGGTGAAAAACACTGCATCTCAGTAATTGACATTGTTTAATGCGGTTTTACGACGGTTCATATCTTAACCTAACCTAACATTCGCACTTGTATCTAAAAACGCTCTATTACACTGTTTTGTTCAATATTACGATATTTGCATAACCTCACAGTTTTTCACCAACTTATTGCAGTACAGAACGCTGTATCTCGCTAAATGACATTGTTCTTTAAGGTTTCACGATGCTTGCATGCGCTTTAACGAGAATATCACAACATAGCAGTTTCGCACTTGTAACGGTACAACACGCAGTATTTGGCTTGTTCATGCCGTTTTGTGTGCTTTCACAGCATTTCACCTATCGCAGTTTTGTACTCGCAATAAAACAACACTATCTCGTTAGATGACGTTGTTTTTGGTAGTTGCACGACGCTACCTAGCTTAAAATAACATAACTCAACCTAACATAACCTTCGCACTTCTATCGTTAGAAAACGTTTTACTCGCTACTTTACATTGCTTTCTACAACATTACGACGGTTTCAAGCGCTTTCACATTAGATATCGCAGTTCCCAACTTGTAAAGGTGAAAAACACTGCATCTCACTAAGTGACATTGTTTAATGCGGTTTTAGCGCGGTTCATATCTTAACCTAACCTAACCTAACCTAACCTAACCCAACCTAACCTAACATAACCTAACCTAACCTAACCTAACCTAACCAACCCTAACCTAACCTAACCTAACCTTACCTAACCTAACCTAACCTAACCCAACCCAACCCAACCTAACCTAACCTAACCTAACCTAAACTAACCTAACCCAACCTAACCTAACCTAACCTAACCTAACCTAACCCAACCTAACCCAACCCAACCCAACCTAACCTAACCTAAGCTAACCTAACCTAACCTAACCAAACCTAACCTAACCTAACTTAACCTAACCTAACGTAACCTAACCTAACCTAACCTATTCTAACGTAACCTAACCTTACCTGACCTAACCTAACCTAACGTAACCTAACCTAACCTAACATAACCTAACGTAACGTAACCTAACCTAACCTAACGTCACCTAACCTAACCTAACCCAACCTAACCCAACCCAACCCAACCCAACAACACCCAACACAACCTAACCTAACCTAACCTAACCTTACCTAACCTAACCAAATTATCCTTACCTAACCTAACCTAACCTAACGTAACCTAACCTAACCTAACCTAACGTAACCAAACCTAACCTAACGTAACCTAACCTAACCTAACCTAACCTAACCCAACCTAACCTAACCTAACCTAACCTAACCCAACTCAACCCAACCTAACCTAATCTAACCTAACCTAACCTAACCTAACCTAACCAAACCTAACCTAACCTAACCTAACCTAACCTAACGACGGTTGCAAGCGCTTTCACATTAAATATCGCAGTTCCCCACTTTTAATGGTGAAAAACACTGCATCTCAGTAATTGACATTGTTTAATGCGGTTTTACGACGGTTCATATCTTAACCTAACCTAACATTCGCACTTGTATCTAAAAACGCTCTATTACACTGTTTTGTTCAATATTACGATATTTGCATAACCTCACAGTTTTTCACCAACTTATTGCAGTACAGAACGCTGTATCTCGCTAAATGACATTGTTCTTTAAGGTTTCACGATGCTTGCATGCGCTTTAACGAGAATATCACAATATAGCAGTTTCGCACTTGTAACGGTAGAACACGCAGTATTTGGCTTGTTCATGCCGTTTTGTGTGCTTTCACAACATTTCACCTATCGCAGTTTAATACTCGCTATATAACAACACTATCTCGTTAGATGACGTCGTTTTTGGTAGTTTCACGACGCTACCTAGCTTAAACTAACATAACTCAACCTAACATAACCTTCGCACTTCTATCGTTAGAAAACGTTTTACTCGCTACTTTACATTGCTTTCTACAACATTACGACGGTTTCAAGCGCTTTCACATTAGATATCGCAGTTCCCAAGTTGTAAAGGTGAAAAACACTGCATCTCACTAAGTGACATTGTTAATGCGGTTTTACGACGGTTCATACCTTAACCTAACGTAACCTAACCTAACCTAACCCAACCTAACCTAACATAACCTAACCTAACCTAACCTAACCAAACCTAACCTAACGTAACCTAACCTAACCTAACCTAACCTAACCTAACGACGTTTGCAAGCGCTTTCACATTAGATATCGCAGTTCCCGACTTGTAATGGTGAAAAACACTGCATCTCACTAAGTGACATTGTTTAATGCGGTTTTACGACGGTTCATATCTTAACCTAACCTAACATTCGTACTTGTATTGAAAAACGCTCTATTACACTGTTTCGTTCACAATTACGATATTTGCATAACCTCACAGTTTTTCACCAACTTATTGCAGTACAGAACGCTGTATCTCGCTAAATGACATTGTTCTTTAAGGTTTCACGATGCTTGCATGCGCTTTAACGAGAATATCACAACATAGCAGTTTCGCACTTGTAATGGTACAACACGCAGTATTTGGCTTGTTCATGCCGTTTTGTGTGCTTTCACAACATTTTACCTATCGCAGTTTCGTACTCGCAATAAAACAACACTATCTCGTTAGATGACGTCGTTTTTGGTGGTTTCACGACGCTACCTAGCTTAAACTAACATAACTCAACCTAACATAACCTTCGCACTTCTATCGTTAGAAAACGTTTTACTCGCTACTTTACATTGCTTTCTACAACATTACGACGGTTTCATGCGCTTTCACTTTAGATATCGTAGTTCCCGACTTGTAATGTTGAAAAACACTACATCTCACTAAGTGACATTGTTTAATGCGGTTTTACGACTGTTGATATGTCAACCTAACCTAACATTCGCACTTGTATCTAAAGACGCTCAATTACACTGTTTCGTTCACAATTACGATATTTGCTTGACCTCACAGTTTCTCACCAACTTATTACAGTACAGAACGCTGTATCTCGCTAAATGACATCGTTCTTGAGGTTTCACGATACTTGCATGCGCTTTACCGAGAATGTCACAACATAGCAGTTTCGCACTTGTAATGGTACAACACGCAGTATTTGGCTTGTTCATGCCGTTTTGTGTGCTTTCACAACATTTTACCTATCGCAGTTTTGTACTCGCAATAAAACAACACTATCTCGTTAGATGACGTCGTTTTTGGTGGTTTCACGACGCTACCTAGCTTAAACTAACATTACTCAACCTAACATAACCTTCGCACTTCTATCGTTAGAAAACGTTTTACTCGCTACTTTACATTGCTTTCTACAACATTACGACGGTTTCAAGCGCTTTCACATTAGATATCGCAGTTCCCAACTTGTAAAGGTGAAAAACACTGCATCTCACTAAGTGACATTGTTTAATGCGGTTTTAGCGCGGTTCATATCTTAACCTAACCTAACCTAACCTAACCTAACCCAACCTAACCTAACATAACCTACCTAACCTAACCTAACCTAACCAAACCTAACCTAACCTAACCTAACCTAACCTAACCTAACCTAACCTAACGACGTTTGCAAGCGCTTTCACATTAGATATCGCAGTTCCCGACTTGTAATGGTGAAAAACACTGCATCCCACTAAGTGACATTGTTTAATGCGGTTTTACGACGGTTCATATCTTAACCTAACCTAACATTGGTACTTGTATTGAAAAACGCTCTATTACACTGTTTCGTTGACAATTACGATATTTGCATAACCTCACAGTTTTTCACCAACTTATTGCAGTACAGAACGCTGTATCTCGCTTAATGACATCGTTCTTTAAGGTTTCACGATGATTGCATGCGCTTTAACGAGAATATCACATTATAGCAGTTTCGCACTTGTAACGGTACAACACGCAGTATCTGGCTTGTTCAAGCCGTTTTGTGTACTTTCACAACATTTCACCTATTGCAGTTTCGTACATGTAATAAAACAACACTATCTCGTTAGATGACGTCCTTTTTGGTGGTCTCACGACGCTACATAGCTTAAACTAACATAACTCAAGCTAACCTTCGCACTTCTATCTTTAGAAAACGTTTTACTCGCAATTTTACAATGTTTTCTACAAGATTACGACGGTTTCATGCGCTTTCACATTAGATATCGTAGTTCCCGACTTGTAATGGTGAAAAACACTGCATCTCACTAAGTGACATTGTTTAATGCGGTTTTACGACGGTTCATATCTTAACCTAACCTAACATTCGCACTTGTATTAAAAAACGCTCTATTACACTGTTTCGTTCACAATTAGGATATTTGCATAACCTCACAGTTTTTCACCAACTTATTGCAGTACAGAACGCTGTATCTCGCTAAATGACATCGTTCTTTAAGGTTTCACGATGCTTGCATGCGCTTTAACGAGAATATCACAACATAGCAGTTTCGCACTTGTAACGGTACAACACGCAGTATTTGGCTTGTTCATGCCGTTTTGTGTGCTTTCACAGCATTTCACCTATCGCAGTTTTGTACTCGCAATAAAACAACACTATCTCGTTAGATGACGTTGTTTTTGGTAGTTGCACGACGCTACCTAGCTTAAAATAACATAACTCAACCTAACATAACCTTCGCACTTCTATCGTTAGAAAACGTTTTACTCGCAACTTTACAATGTTTTCTACAACATTACGACGGTTTCAAGCGCTTTCACATTAGATATCGCAGTTCCCAACTTGTAAAGGTGAAAAACACTGCATCTCACTAAGTGACATTGTTTAATGCGGTTTTAGCGCGGTTCATATCTTAACCTAACCTAACCTAACCTAACCTAACCTAACCTAACCTAACCCAACCTAACCCAACCCAACCCAACCTAACCTAACCTAAGCTAACCTAACCTAACCTAACCAAACCTAACCTAACCTAACTTAACCTAACCTAACGTAACCTAACCTAACCTAACCTATTCTAACGTAACCTAACCTTACCTGACCTAACCTAACCTAACGTAACCTAACCTAACCTAACATAACCTAACGTAACCTAACCTAACCTAACCTAACGTAACCTAACCTAACCTAACCCAACCTAACACAACCCAACCCAACCCAACAACACCCAACACAACCTAACCTAACCTAACCTAACCTTACCTAACCTAACCAAATTATCCTTACCTAACCTAACCTAACCTAACGTAACCTAACCTAACCTAACCTAACGTAACCTAACCTAACCTAACGTAACCTAACCTAACCTAACCTAACCTAACCCAACCTAACCTAACCTAACCTAACCCAACTCAACCCAACCTAACCTAATCTAACCTAACCTAACCTAACCTAACCAAACCTAACCTAACCTAACCTAACCTAACCTAACCTAACGACGGTTGCAAGCGCTTTCACATTAAATATCGCAGTTCCACATTAAATATCGCAGTTTAATGGTGAAAAACACTGCATCTCAGTAATTGACATTGTTTAATGCGGTTTTACGACGGTTCATATCTTAACCTAACCTAACATTCGCACTTGTATCTAAAAACGCTCTATTACACTGTTTTGTTCAATATTACGATATTTGCATAACCTCACAGTTTTTCACCAACTTATTGCAGTACAGAACGCTGTATCTCGCAAAATGACATTGTTCTTTAAGGTTTCACGATGCTTGCATGCGCTTTAACGAGAATATCACAATATAGCAGTTTCGCACTTGTAACGGTAGAACACGCAGTATTTGGCTTGTTCATGCCGTTTTGTGTGCTTTCACAACATTTCACCTATCGCAGTTTAATACTCGCTATAAAACAACACTATCTCGTTAGATGACGTCGTTTTTGGTAGTTTCACGACGCTACCTAGCTTAAACTAACATAACTCAACCTAACATAACCTTCGCACTTCTATCGTTAGAAAACGTTTTACTCGCTACTTTACATTGCTTTCTACAACATTACGACGGTTTCAAGCGCTTTCACATTAGATATCGCAGTTCCCAAGTTGTAAAGGTGAAAAACACTGCATCTCACTAAGTGACATTGTTTATTGCGGTTTTACGACGGTTCATACCTTAACCTAACGTAACCTAACCTAACCTAACCCAACCTAACCTAACATAACCTAACCTAACCTAACCTAACCAAACCTAACCTAACGTAACCTAACCTAACCTAACCTAACCTAACGACGTTTGCAAGCGCTTTCACTTTAGATATCGCAGTTCCCGACTTGTAATGGTGAAAAACACTGCATCTCACTAAGTGACATTGTTTAATGCGGTTTTACGACGGTTCATATCTTAACCTAACCTAACATTCGTACTTGTATTGAAAAACGCTCTATTACACTGTTTCGTTCACAATTACGATATTTGCATAACCTCACAGTTTTTCACCAACTTATTGCAGTACAGAACGCTGTATCTCGCTAAATGACATTGTTCTTTAAGGTTTCACGATGATTGCATGCGCTTTAACGAGAATATCACATTATAGCAGTTTCGCACTTGTAACGGTAGAACACGCAGTATTTGGCTTGTTCATGCCGTTTTGTGTGCATTCACAACATTTCACCTATCGCAGTTTAATACTCGCAATAAAACAACACTATCTCGTTAGATGACGTCGTTTTTGGTAGTTTCATGACGCTACCTAGCTTAAACTAACCTAACCTAACCTAACCTTCGCACTTCTATTGTTAGAAAACGTTTTACTCGCAACTTTACAATGTTTTCTACAAGATTACGACGGTTTCATGCGCTTTCACATTAGATATCGTAGTTCCCGACTTGTAATGTTGAAAAACACTACATCTCACTAAGTGACATTGTTTAATGCGGTTTTACGACGGTTGATATGTCAACCTAACCTAACAATCGCACTTGTATCTAAAGACGCTCAATTACACTGTTTCGTTCACAATTACGATATTTGCTTGACCTCACAGTTTCTCACCAACTTATTACAGTACAGAACGCTGTATCTCGCTAAATGACATCGTTCTTAAGGTTTCACGATACTTGCATGCGCTTTACCGAGAATGTCACAACATAGCAGTTTTGCACTTGTAACGGTACAACACGCAGTATTTGGCTTGTTCATGCCGTTTTGTGTGCTTTCACAACATTTTACCTATCGCAGTTTCGTACTCGCAATAAAACAACATTATCTCGTTAGATGACGTCCTTTTTGGTGGTCTCACGACGCTACATAGCTTAAACTAACATAACTCAAGCTAACCTTCGCACTTCTATCTTTAGAAAACGTTTTACTCGCAATTTTACAATGTTTTCTACAAGATTACGATGGTTTCATGCGCTTTCACATTAGATATCGTAGTTCCCGACTTGTAATGGTGAAAAACACTGCATCTCACTAAGTGACATTGTTTAATGCGGTTTTACGACGGTTCATATCTTAACCTAACCTAACATTCGCACTTGTATTAAAAAACGCTCTATTACACTGTTTCGTTCACAATTAGGATATTTGCATAACCTCACAGTTTTTCACCAACTTATTGCAGTACAGAACGCTGTATCTCGCTAAATGACATCGTTCTTCAAGGTTTCACGATGCTTGCATGCGCTTTAACGAGAATATCACAACATAGCAGTTTCGCACTTGTAACGGTACAACACGCAGTATTTGGCTTGTTCATGCCGTTTTGTGTGCTTTCACAACATTTCACCTATCGCAGTTTCGTACTCGCAATAAAACAACACTATCTCGTTAGATGACGTTGTTTTTGGTAGTCGCACGACGCTACCTAGCTTAAACTAACATAACTCAACCTAACATAACCTTCGCACTTCTATCGTTAGAAAACGTTTTACTCGCTACTTTACATTGCTTTCTACAACATTATGACGGTTTCAAGCGCTTTCACAATAGATATCACAGTTCCCAACTTGTAAGGGTGAAAAACACTGCATCTCACTAAGTGACATTGTTTAATGCGGTTTTACGACGGTTCATACCTTAACCTAACGTAACCTAACCTAACCTAACCTAACCTTACCTAACCTAACCTAACCTAACCTAACCCAACCCAACCTAACCTAACCTAACCTAACCTAAACTAACCTAACCCAACCTACCCTAACCTAACCTAACCTAACCCAACCTAACCCAACCCAACCTAACCTAACCTAAGCTAACCTAACCTAAGCTAACCAAACCTAAGCTAACCTAACTTAACCTAACCTAACGTAACCTAACCTAACCTAACCTATTCTAACGTAACCTAACCTTACCTGACCTAACCTAACCTAACGTAACCTAACCTAACCTAACATAACCTAACGTAACCTAACCTAACCTAACCTAACGTAACCTAACCTAACCTAACCCAACCTAACCCAACCCAACCCAACCCAACAACACCCAACCCAACCTAACCTAACCTAACCAAACCTTACCTAACCTAACCAAATTATCCTTACCTAACCTAACCTAAGCTAACGTAACCTAACCTAACCTAACCTAACGTAACCTAACCTAACCTAACGTAACCTAACCTAACCTAACCTAACCTAACCTAACCCAACTCAACCCAACCTAACCTAATCTAACCTAACCTAACCTAACCTAACCTAACCAAACCTAACCTAACCTAACCTAACCTAACCTAACCTAACGACGGTTGCAAGCGCTTTCACATTAAATATCGCAGTTCCCCACTTTTAATGGTGAAAAACACTGCATCTCAGTAATTGACATTGTTTAATGCGGTTTTACGACGGTTCATATCTTAACCTAACCTAACATTCGCACTTGTATCTAAAAACGCTCTATTACACTGTTTTGTTCACAATTATGATAATTGCATAACCTCACAGTTTTTCACCAACTTATTGCAGTACAGAACGCTGTATCTCGCTAAATGACATTGTTCTTTAAGGTTTCACGATGCTTGCATGCGCTTTAACGAGAATATCACAATATAGCAGTTTCACACTTGTAACGGTAGAACACGCAGTATTTGGCTTGTTCATGCCGTTTTGTGTGCTTTCACAACATTTCACCTATCGCAGTTTAATACTCGCTATAAAACAACACTATCTCGTTAGATGACGTCGTTTTTGGTAGTTTCACGACGCTACCTAGCTTAAACTAACCTAACCTAACCTAACCTTCGCACTTCTATTGTTAGAAAACGTTTTACTCGCCACTTTACAATGTTTTCTACAAGATTACGACGGTTTCATGCGCTTTCACATTAGATAACGTAGTTCCCGACTTGTAATGTTGAAAAACACTACATCTAAGTGACATTGTTTAATGCGGTTTTACGACGGTTGATATGTCAACCTAACCTAACATTCGCACTTGTATCTAAAGACGCTCAATTACACTGTTTCGTTCACAATTACGATATTTGCTTGACCTCACAGTTTCTCACCAACTTATTACAGTACAGAACGCTGTATCTCGATAAATGACATCGTTCTTTAAGGTTTCATGATACTTGCATGCGCTTTACCGAGAATGTCAAAACATAGCAGTTTCGCACTTGTAACGGTACAACACGCAGTATTTGGCTTGTTCATGCCATATTGTGTGCTTTCACAACATTTTACATATCGCAGTTTCGTACTCGCAATAAAACAACACTATCTCGTTAGATGACGTCGTTTTTGGTGGTTTCACGATGCTACCTAGCTTAAACTAACATAACTCAACCTAACATAACCTTCGCACTTCTATCGTTAGAAAACGTTTTACTCGCTACTTTACATTGCTTTCTACAACATTACGACGGTTTCAAGCGCTTTCACATTAGATATCGCAGTTCCCAACTTGTAAAGGTGAAAAACACTGCATCTCACTAAGTGACATTGTTTATTGCGGTTTTACGACGGTTCATACCTTAACCTAACGTAACCTAACCTAACCTAACCCAACCTAACCTAACATAACCTAACCTAACCTAACCTAACCTAACCAAACCTAACCTAACGTAACCTAACCTAACCTAACCTAACCTAACCTAACGACGTTTGCAAGCGCTTTCACATTAGATATCGCAGTTCCCGACTTGTAATGGTGAAAAACACTGCATCTCACTAAGTGACATTGTTTAATGCGGTTTTACGACGGTTCATATCTTAACCTAACATTCGTACTTGTATTGAAAAACGCTCTATTACACTGTTTCGTTCACAATTACGATATTTGCATAACCTCACAGTTTTTCACCAACTTATTGCAGTACAGAACGCTGTATCTCGCTAAATGACATTGTTCTTTAAGGTTTCACGATGCTTGCATGCGCTTTAACGAGAATATCACAATATAGCAGTTTCGCACTTGTAACGGTAGAACACGCAGTATTTGGCTTGTTCATGCCGTTTTGTGTGCATTCACAACATTTCACCTATCGCAGTTTAATACTCGCAATAAAACAACACTATCTCGTTAGATGACGTCGTTTTTGGTAGTTTCACGACGCTACCTAGCTTAAACTAACCTAACCTAACCTAACCTTCGCTTTTCTATCGTTAGAAAACGTTTTACTCGCAACTTTACAATGTTTTCTACAAGATTACGACGGTTTCATGCGCTTTCACTTTAGATATCGTAGTTCCCGACTTGTAATGTTGAAAAACACTACATCTCACTAAGTGACATTGTTTAATGCAGTTTTACGACGGTTGATATGTGAACCTAACCTAAAATTCGCACTTGTATCTAAAGACGCTCAATTACACTGTTTCGTTCACAATTACGATATTTGCTTGACCTCACAGTTTCTCACCAACTTATTACAGTACAGAACACTGTATCTCGCTAAATGACATCGTTCTTAAGGTTTCACGATACTTGCATGCGCTTTACCGAGAATGTCACAACATAGCAGTTTCGCACTTGTAACGGTACAACACGCAGTATTTGGCTTGTTCATGCCGTTTTGTGTGCTTTCACAGCATTTCACCTATCGCAGTTTTGTACTCGCAATAAAACAACACTATCTCGTTAGATGACGTTGTTTTTGGTAGTTGCACGACGCTACCTAGCTTAAAATAACATAACTCAACCTAACATAACCTTCGCACTTCTATCGTTAGAAAACGTTTTACTCGCTACTTTACATTGCTTTCTACAACATTACGACGGTTTCAAGCGCTTTCACATTAGATATCGCAGTTCCCAACTTGTAAAGGTGAAAAACACTGCATCTCACTAAGTGACATTGTTTAATGCGGTTTTAGCGCGGTTCATATCTTAACCTAACCTAACCTAACCTAACCTAACCCAACCTAACCTAACATAACCTAACCTAACCTAACCAACCCTAACCTAACCTAACCTAACCTAACCTTACCTAACCTAACCTAACCTAACCCAACCCAACCCAACCTAACCTAACCTAACCTAACCTAAACTAACCTAACCCAACCTAACCTAACCTAACCTAACCTAACCCAACCTAACCCAACCCAACCCAACCTAACCTAACCTAAGCTAACCTAACCTAACCTAACCAAACCTAACCTAACCTAACTTAACCTAACCTAACGTAACCTAACCTAACCTAACCTATTCTAACGTAACCTAACCTTACCTGACCTAACCTAACCTAACGTAACCTAACCTAACCTAACATAACCTAACGTAACCTAACCTAACCTAACGTAACCTAACCTAACCTAACCCAACCTAACCCAACCCAACCCAACCCAACAACACCCAACACAACCTAACCTAACCTAACCTAACCTTACCTAACCTAACCAAATTATCCTTACCTAACCTAACCTAACCTAACGTAACCTAACCTAACCTAACCTAACGTAACCTAACCTAACCTAACGTAACCTAACCTAACCTAACCTAACCCAACCTAACCTAACCTAACCTAACCTAACCCAACTCAACCCAACCTAACCTAATCTAACCTAACCTAACCTAACCTAACCTAACCTAACCAAACCTAACCTAACCTAACCTAACCTAACCTAACGACGGTTGCAAGCGCTTTCACATTAAATATCGCAGTTCCCCACTTTTAATGGTGAAAAACACTGCATCTCAGTAATTGACATTGTTTAATGCGGTTTTACGACGGTTCATATCTTAACCTAACCTAACATTCGCACTTGTATCTAAAAACGCTCTATTACACTGTTTTGTTCAATATTACGATATTTGCATAACCTCACAGTTTTTCACCAACTTATCGCAGTACAGAACGCTGTATCTCGCTAAATGACATTGTTCTTTAAGGTTTCACGATGCTTGCATGCGCTTTAACGAGAATATCACAATATAGCAGTTTCGCACTTGTAACGGTAGAACACGCAGTATTTGGCTTGTTCATGCCGTTTTGTGTGCTTTCACAACATTTCACCTATCGAAGTTTAATACTCGCTATAAAACAACACTATCTCGTTAGATGACGTCGTTTTTGGTAGTTTCACGACGCTACCTAGCTTAAACTAAGATAACTCAACCTAACATAACCTTCGCACTTCTATCGTTAGAAAACGTTTTACTCGCTACTTTACATTGCTTTCTACAACATTACGACGGTTTCAAGCGCTTTCACATTAGATATCGCAGTTCCCAAGTTGTAAAGGTGAAAAACACTGCATCTCACTAAGTGACATTGTTTATTGCGGTTTTACGACGGTTCATACCTTAACCTAACGTAACCTAACCTAACCTAACCCAACCTAACCTAACATAACCTAACCTAACCTAACCTAACCAAACCTAACCTAACGTAACCTAACCTAACCTAACCTAACCTAACCTAACGACGTTTGCAAGCGCTTTCACATTAGATATCGCAGTTCCCGACTTGTAATGGTGAAAAACACTGCATCTCACTAAGTGACATTGTTTAATGCGGTTTTACGACGGTTCATATCTTAACCTAACCTAACATTCGTACTTGTATTGAAAAACGCTCTATTACACTGTTTCGTTCACAATTACGATATTTGCATAACCTCACAGTTTTTCACCAACTTATTGCAGTACAGAACGCTGTATTTCGCTAAATGGCATTGTTCTTTAAGGTTTCACGATGCTTGCATGCGCTTTAACGAGAATATCACAATATAGCAGTTTCGCACTTGTAACGGTAGAACACGCAGTATTTGGCTTGTTCATGCCGTTTTGTGTGCATTCACAACATTTCACCTATCGCAGTTTAATACTCGCAATAAAACAACACTATCTCGTTAGATGACGTCGTTTTTGGTAGTTTCATGACGCTACCTAGCTTAAACTAACCTAACCTAACCTAACCTTCGCACTTCTATCGTTAGAAAACGTTTTACTCGCAACTTTACAATGTTTTCTACAAGATTACGACGGTTTCATGCGCTTTCACATTAGATATCGTAGTTCCCGACTTGTAATGTTGAAAAACACTACATCTCACTAAGTGACATTGTTTAATGCGGTTTTACGACGGTTGATATGTCAACCTAACCTAACAATCGCACTTGTATCTAAAGACGCTCAATTACACTGTTTCGTTCACAATTACGATATTTGCTTGACCTCACAGTTTCTCACCAACTTATTACAGTACAGAACGCTGTATCTCGCTAAATGACATCGTTCTTAAGGTTTCACGATACTTGCATGCGCTTTACCGAGAATGTCACAACATAGCAGTTTCGCACTTGTAACGGTACAACACGCAGTATTTGGCTTGTTCATGCCGTTTTGTGTGCTTTCACAACATTTTACCTATCGCAGTTTCGTACTCGCAATAAAACAACATTATCTCGTTAGATGACGTCCTTTTTGGTGGTCTCACGACGCTACACAGCTTAAACTAACATAACTCAAGCTAACCTTCGCACTTCTATCTTTAGAAAACGTTTTACTCGCAATTTTACAATGTTTTCTACAAGATTACGATGGTTTCATGCGCTTTCACATTAGATATCGTAGTTCCCGACTTGTAATGGTGAAAAACACTGCATCTCACTAAGTGACATTGTTTAATGCGGTTTTACGACGGTTCATATCTTAACCTAACCTAACATTCGCACTTGTATTAAAAAACGCTCTATTACACTGTTTCGTTCACAATTAGGATATTTGCATAACCTCACAGTTTTTCACCAACTTATTGCAGTACAGAACGCTGTATCTCGCTAAATGACATCGTTCTTTAAGGTTTCACGATGCTTGCATGCGCTTTAACGAGAATATCACAACATAGCAGTTTCGCACTTGTAACGGTACAACACGCAGTATTTGGCTTGTTCATGCCGTTTTGTGTGCTTTCACAACATTTGACCTATCGCAGTTTCGTACTCGCAATAAAACAACACTATCTCGTTAGATGACGTTGTTTTTGGTAGTTGCACGACGCTACCTAGCTTAAACTAACATAACTCAACCTAACATAACCTTCGCACTTCTATCGTTAGAAAACGTTTTACTCGCTACTTTACATTGCTTTCTACAACATTATGACGGTTTCAAGCGCTTTCACAATAGATATCACAGTTCCCAACTTGTAAGGGTGAAAAACACTGCATCTCACTAAGTGACATTGTTTAATGCGGTTTTACGACGGTTCATACCTTAACCTAACGTAACCTAACCTAACCTAACCTAACCTTACCTAACCTAACCTAACCCAACCCAACCTAACCTAACCTAACCTAAACTAACCTAACCCAACCTACCCTAACCTAACCTAACCTAACCCAACCTAACCCAACCCAACCTAACCTAACCTAAGCTAACCTAACCTAAGCTAACCAAACCTAAGCTAACCTAACTTAACCTAACCTAACGTAACCTAACCTAACCTAACCTATTCTAACGTAACCTAACCTTACCTGACCTAACCTAACCTAACGTAACCTAACCTAACCTAACATAACCTAACGTAACCTAACCTAACCTAACCTAACGTAACCTAACCTAACCTAACCCAACCTAACCCAACCCAACCCAACCCAACAACACCCAACCCAACCTAACCTAACCTAACCAAACCTTACCTAACCTAACCAAATTATCCTTACCTAACCTAACCTAAGCTAACGTAACCTAACCTAACCTAACCTAACGTAACCTAACCTAACCTAACGTAACCTAACCTAACCTAACCTAACCTAACCTAACCCAACTCAACCCAACCTAACCTAATCTAACCTAACCTAACCTAACCTAACCAAACCTAACCTAACCTAACCTAACCTAACCTAACGACGGTTGCAAGCGCTTTCACATTAAATATCGCAGTTCCCCACTTTTAATGGTGAAAAACACTGCATCTCAGTAATTGACATTGTTTAATGCGGTTTTACGACGGTTCATATCTTAACCTAACCTAACATTCGCACTTGTATCTAAAAACGCTCTATTACACTGTTTTGTTCACAATTATGATAATTGCATAACCTCACAGTTTTTCACCAACTTATTGCAGTACAGAACGCTGTATCTCGCTAAATGACATTGTTCTTTAAGGTTTCACGATGCTTGCATGCGCTTTAACGAGAATATCACAATATAGCAGTTTCACACTTGTAACGGTAGAACACGCAGTATTTGGCTTGTTCATGCCGTTTTGTGTGCTTTCACAACATTTCACCTATCGCAGTTTAATACTCGCTATAAAACAACACTATCTCGTTAGATGACGTCGTTTTTGGTAGTTTCACGACGCTACCTAGCTTAAACTAACCTAACCTAACCTAACCTTCGCACTTCTATCGTTAGAAAACGTTTTACTCGCCACTTTACAATGTTTTCTACAAGATTACGACGGTTTCATGCGCTTTCACATTAGATAACGTAGTTCCCGACTTGTAATGTTGAAAAACACTACATCTAAGTGACATTGTTTAATGCGGTTTTACGACGGTTGATATGTCAACCTAACCTAACATTCGCACTTGTATCTAAAGACGCTCAATTACACTGTTTCGTTCACAATTACGATATTTGCTTGACCTCACAGTTTCTCACCAACTTATTACAGTACAGAACGCTGTATCTCGATAAATGACATCGTTCTTTAAGGTTTCACGATACTTGCATGCGCTTTACCGAGAATGTCAAAACATAGCAGTTTCGCACTTCTAACGGTACAACACGCAGTATTTGGCTTGTTCATGCCATTTTGTGTGCTTTCACAACATTTTACATATCGCAGTTTCGTACTCGCAATAAAACAACACTATCTCGTTAGATGACGTCGTTTTTGGTGGTTTCACGATGCTACCTAGCTTAAACTAACATAACTCAACCTAACATAACCTTCGCACTTCTATCGTTAGAAAACGTTTTACTCGCTACTTTACATTGCTTTCTACAACATTACGACGGTTTCAAGCGCTTTCACATTAGATATCGCAGTTCCAAACTTGTAAAGGTGAAAAACACTGCATCTCACTAAGTGACATTGTTTATTGCGGTTTTACGACGGTTCATACCTTAACCTAACGTAACCTGACCTAACCTAACCCAACCTAACCTAACATAACCTAACCTAACCTAACCAAACCTAACCTAACGTAACCTAACCTAACCTAACCTAACCTAACCTAACCTAACGACGTTTGCAAGCGCTTTCACATTAGATATCGCAGTTCCCGACTTGTAATGGTGAAAAACACTGCATCTCACTAAGTGACATTGTTTAATGCGGTTTTACGACGGTTCATATCTTAACCTAACTTAACATTCGTACTTGTATTGAAAAACGCTCTATTACACTGTTTCGTTCACAATTACGATATTTGCATAACCTCACAGTTTTTCACCAACTTATTGCAGTACAGAACGCTGTATCTCGCTAAATGACATTGTTCTTTAAGGTTTCACGATGCTTGCATGCGCTTTAACGAGAATATCACAATATAGCAGTTTCGCACTTGTAACGGTAGAACACGCAGTATTTGGCTTGTTCATGCCGTTTTGTGTGCATTCACAACATTTCACCTATCGCAGTTTAATACTCGCAATAAAACAACACTATCTCGTTAGATGACGTCGTTTTTGGTAGTTTCACGACGCTACCTAGCTTAAACTAACCTAACCTAACCTAACCTTCGCTTTTCTATCGTTAGAAAACGTTTTACTCGCAACTTTACATTGTTTTCTACAAGATTACGACGGTTTCATGCGCTTTCACTTTAGATATCGTAGTTCCCGACTTGTAATGTTGAAAAACACTACATCTCACTAAGTGACATTGTTTAATGCGGTTTTACGACGGTTGATATGTCAACCTAACCTAACATTCGCACTTGTATCTAAAGACGCTCAATTACACTGTTTCGTTCACAATTACGATATTTGCTTGACCTCACAGTTTCTCACCAACTTATTACAGTACAGAACACTGTATCTCGCTAAATGACATCGTTCTTAAGGTTTCACGATACTTGCATGCGCTTTACCGAGAATGTCACAACATAGCAGTTTCGCACTTGTAACGGTACAACACGCAGAATTTGGCTTGTTCATGCCGTTTTGTGTGCTTTCACATTTTACCTATCGCAGTTTCGTACTCGCAATAAAACAACACTATCTCGTTAGATGACGTCGTTTTTGGTGGTTTCACGACGCTACCTAGCTTAAACTAACATAACTCAACCTAACATAACCTTCGCACTTCTATCGTTAGAAAACGTTTTACTCGCTACTTTACATTGCTTTCTACAACATTACGACGGTTTCAAGCGCTTTCACATTAGATATCGCAGTTCCCAACTTGTAAAGGTGAAAAACACTGCATCTCACTAAGTGACATTGTTTAGTGCGGTTTTAGCGCGGTTCATATCTTAACCTAACCTAACCTAACCCAACCTAACCTAACATAACCTAACCTAACCTAACCTAACCTAACCAAACCTAACCTAACCTGACCTAACCTAACCTAACCTTACCTAACCTAACCTAACCTAACCCAACCCAACCCAACCTAACCTAACCTAACCTAACCTAAACTAACCTAACCCAACCTAACCTAACCTAACCTAACCTAACCCAACCTAACCCAACCCAACCCAACCTAACCTAACCTAAGCTAACCTAACCTAACCTAACCAAACCTAACCTAACCTAACTTAACCTAACCTAACGTAACCTAACCTAACCTAACCTATTCTAACGTAACCTAACCTTACCTGACCTAACCTAACGTAACCTAACCTAACCTAACATACCCTAACGTAACCTAACCTAACCTAACCTAACGTAACCTAACCTAACCTAACCCAACCTAACCCAACCCAACCCAACCCAACAACACCCAACACAACCTAACCTAACCTAACCTAACCTTACCTAACCTAACCAAATTATCCTTACCTAACCTACCCTAACCTAACGTAACCTAACCTAACCTAACGTAACCTAACCTAACCTAACGTAACCTAACCTAACCTAACCTAACCTAACCCAACCTAACCTAACCTAACCTAACCTAACCCAACTCAACCCAACCTAACCTAATCTAACCTAACCTAACCTAACCTAACCAAACCTAACCTAACGTAACCTAACCTAACCTAACCTAACCTAACCTAACGACGTTTGCAAGCGCTTTCACATTAGATATCGCAGTTCCCGACTTGTAATGGTGAAAAACACTGCATCTCACTAAGTGACATTGTTTAATGCGGTTTTACGACGGTTCATATCTTAACCTAACCTAACATTCGTACTTGTATTGAAAAACGCTCTATTACACTGTTTCGTTCACAATTACGATATTTGCATAACCTCACAGTTTTTCACCAACTTATTGCAGTACAGAACGCTGTATCTCGCTAAATGACATTGTTCTTTAAGGTTTCACGATGCTTGCATGCGCTTTAACGAGAATATCACAATATAGCAGTTTCGCACTTGTAACGGTAGAACACGCAGTATTTGGCTTGTTCATGCCGTTTTGTGTGCATTCACAACATTTCACCTATCGCAGTTTAATACTCGCAATAAAACAACACTATCTCGTTAGATGACGTCGTTTTTGGTAGTTTCATGACGCTACCTAGCTTAAACTAACCTAACCTAACCTAACCTTCGCACTTCTATCGTTAGAAAACGTTTTACTCGCAACTTTACAATGTTTTCTACAAGATTACGACGGTTTCATGCGCTTTCACATTAGATATCGTAGTTCCCGACTTGTAATGTTGAAAAACACTACATCTCACTAAGTGACATTGTTTAATGCGGTTTTACGACGGTTGATATGTCAACCTAACCTAACATTCGCACTTGTATCTAAAGACGCTCAATTACACTGTTTCGTTCACAATTACGATATTTCTTGACCTCACAGTTTCTCACCAACTTATTACAGTACAGAACGCTGTATCTCGCTAAATGACATCGTTCTTAAGGTTTCACGATACTTGCATGCGCTTTACCGAGAATGTCACAACATAGCAGTTTCGCACTTGTAACGGTACAACACGCAGTATTTGGCTTGTTCATGCCGTTTTGTGTGCTTTCACAACATTTTACCTCTCGCAGTTTCGTACTCGCAATAAAACAACATTATCTCGTTAGATGACGTCCTTTTTGGTGGTCTCACGACGCTACATAGCTTAAACTAACATAACTCAAGCTAACCTTCGCACTTCTATCTTTAGAAAACGTTTTACTCGCAATTTTACAATGTTTTCTACAAGATTACGATGGTTTCATGCGCTTTCACATTAGATATCGTAGTTCCCGACTTGTAATGGTGAAAAACACTGCATCTCACTAAGTGACATTGTTTAATGCGGTTTTACGACGGTTCATATCTTAACCTAACCTAACATTCGCACTTGTATTAAAAAACGCTCTATTACACTGTTTCGTTCACAATTAGGATATTTGCATAACCTCACAGTTTTTCACCAACTTATTGCAGTACAGAACGCTGTATCTCGCTAAATGACATCGTTCTTTAAGGTTTCACGATGCTTGCATGCGCTTTAACGAGAATATCACAACATAGCAGTTTCGCACTTGTAACGGTACAACACGCAGTATTTGGCTTGTTCATGCCGTTTTGTGTGCTTTCACAACATTTCACTTATCGCAGTTTCGTACTCGCAATAAAACAACACTATCTCGTTAGATGACGTTGTTTTTGGTAGTTGCACGACGCTACCTAGCTTAAACTAACATAACTCAACCTAACATAACCTTCGCACTTCTATCGTTAGAAAACGTTTTACTCGCTACTTTACATTGCTTTCTACAACATTATGACGGTTTCAAGCGCTTTCACATTAGATATCACAGTTCCCAACTTGTAAGGGTGAAAAACACTGCATCTCACTAAGTGACATTGTTTAATGCGGTTTTACGACGGTTCACACCTTAACCTAACGTAACCTAACCTAACCTAACCTAACCTTACCTAACCTAACCTAACCTAACCTAACCCAACCCAACCTAACCTAACCTAACCTAACCTAAACTAACCTAACCCAACCTACCCTAACCTAACCTAACCTAACCCAACCTAACCCAACCCAACCTAACCTAACCTAAGCTAACCTAACCTAAGCTAACCAAACCTAAGCTAACCTAACTTAACCTAACCTAACGTAACCTAACCTAACCTAACCTATTCTAACGTAACCTAACCTTACCTGACCTAACCTAACCTAACGTAACCTAACCTAACCTAACATAACCTAACGTAACCTAACCTAACCTAACCTAACGTAACCTAACCTAACCTAACCCAACCTAACCCAACCTAACCCAACCCATCCCAACCCAACAACACCCAACCCAACCTAACCTAACCTAACCTAACCTTACCTAACCTAACCAAATTATCCTTACCTAACCTAACCTAAGCTACCGTAACCTAACCTAACCTAACCTAACGTAACCTAACCTAACCTAACGTAACCTAACCTAACCTAACCTAACCTAACCTAACCCAACTCAACCCAACCTAACCTAATCTAACCTAACCTAACCTAACCTAACCAAACCTAACCTAACCTAACCTAACCTAACCTAACCTAACGACGGTTGCAAGCGCTTTCACATTAAATATCGCAGTTCCCCACTTTTAATGGTGAAAAACACTGCATCTCAGTAATTGACATTGTTTAATGCGGTTTTACGACGGTTCATATCTTAACCTAACCTAACATTCGCACTTGTATCTAAAAACGCTCTATTACACTGTTTTGTTCACAATTATGATAATTGCATAACCTCACAGTTTTTCCCCAACTTATTGCAGTACAGAACGCTGTATCTCGCTAAATGACATTGTTCTTTACGGTTTCACGATGCTTGCATGCGCTTTAACGAGAATATCACAATATAGCAGTTTCACACTTGTAACGGTAGAACACGCAGTATTTGGCTTATTCATGCCGTTTTGTGTGCTTTCACAACATTTCACCTATCGCAGTTTAATACTCGCAATAAAACAACACTATCTCGTTAGATGACGTCGTTTTTGGTAGTTTCACGACGCTACCTAGCTTAAACTAACCTAACCTAACCTAACCTTCGCTTTTCTATCGTTAGAAAACGTTTTACTCGCAACTTTACATTGTTTTCTACAAGATTACGACGGTTTCATGCGCTTTCACTTTAGATATCGTAGTTCCCGACTTGTAATGTTGAAAAACACTACATCTCACTAAGTGACATTGTTTAATGCGGTTTTACGACGGTTGATATGTCAACCTAACCTAACATTCGCACTTGTATCTAAAGACGCTCAATTACACTGTTTCGTTCACAATTACGATATTTGCTTGACCTCACAGTTTCTCACCAACTTATTACAGTACAGAACACTGTATCTCGCTAAATGACATCGTTCTTAAGGTTTCACGATACTTGCATGCGCTTTACCGAGAATGTCACAACATAGCAGTTTCGCACTTGTAACGGTACAACACGCAGAATTTGGCTTGTTCATGCCGTTTTGTGTGCTTTCACATTTTACCTATCGCAGTTTCGTACTCGCAATAAAACAACACTATCTCGTTAGATGACGTCGTTTTTGGTGGTTTCACGACGCTACCTAGCTTAAACTAACATAACTCAACCTAACATAACCTTCGCACTTCTATCGTTAGAAAACGTTTTACTCGCTACTTTACATTGCTTTCTACAACATTACGACGGTTTCAAGCGCTTTCACATTAGATATCGCAGTTCCCAACTTGTAAAGGTGAAAAACACTGCATCTCACTAAGTGACATTGTTTAGTGCGGTTTTAGCGCGGTTCATATCTTAACCTAACCTAACCTAACCCAACCTAACCTAACATAACCTAACCTAACCTAACCTAACCTAACCAAACCTAACCTAACCTGACCTAACCTAACCTAACCTTACCTAACCTAACCTAACCTAACCCAACCCAACCCAACCTAACCTAACCTAACCTAACCTAAACTAACCTAACCCAACCTAACCTAACCTAACCTAACCTAACCCAACCTAACCCAACCCAACCCAACCTAACCTAACCTAAGCTAACCTAACCTAACCTAACCAAACCTAACCTAACCTAACTTAACCTAACCTAACGTAACCTAACCTAACCTAACCTATTCTAACGTAACCTAACCTTACCTGACCTAACCTAACGTAACCTAACCTAACCTAACATACCCTAACGTAACCTAACCTAACCTAACCTAACCTAACGTAACCTAACCTAACCTAACCCAACCTAACCCAACCCAACCCAACCCAACAACACCCAACACAACCTAACCTAACCTAACCTAACCTTACCTAACCTAACCAAATTATCCTTACCTAACCTACCCTAACCTAACGTAACCTAACCTAACCTAACGTAACCTAACCTAACCTAACGTAACCTAACCTAACCTAACCTAACCTAACCCAACCTAACCTAACCTAACCTAACCTAACCCAACTCAACCCAACCTAACCTAACCTAACCTAACCAAACCTAACCTAACGTAACCTAACCTAACCTAACCTAACCTAACCTAACGACGTTTGCAAGCGCTTTCACATTAGATATCGCAGTTCCCGACTTGTAATGGTGAAAAACACTGCATCTCACTAAGTGACATTGTTTAATGCGGTTTTACGACGGTTCATATCTTAACCTAACCTAACATTCGTACTTGTATTGAAAAACGCTCTATTACACTGTTTCGTTCACAATTACGATATTTGCATAACCTCACAGTTTTTCACCAACTTATTGCAGTACAGAACGCTGTATCTCGCTAAATGACATTGTTCTTTAAGGTTTCACGATGCTTGCATGCGCTTTAACGAGAATATCACAATATAGCAGTTTCGCACTTGTAACGGTAGAACACGCAGTATTTGGCTTGTTCATGCCGTTTTGTGTGCATTCACAACATTTCACCTATCGCAGTTTAATACTCGCAATAAAACAACACTATCTCGTTAGATGACGTCGTTTTTGGTAGTTTCATGACGCTACCTAGCTTAAACTAACCTAACCTAACCTAACCTTCGCACTTCTATCGTTAGAAAACGTTTTACTCGCAACTTTACAATGTTTTCTACAAGATTACGACGGTTTCATGCGCTTTCACATTAGATATCGTAGTTCCCGACTTGTAATGTTGAAAAACACTACATCTCACTAAGTGACATTGTTTAATGCGGTTTTACGACGGTTGATATGTCAACCTAACCTAACATTCGCACTTGTATCTAAAGACGCTCAATTACACTGTTTCGTTCACAATTACGATATTTCTTGACCTCACAGTTTCTCACCAACTTATTACAGTACAGAACGCTGTATCTCGCTAAATGACATCGTTCTTAAGGTTTCACGATACTTGCATGCGCTTTACCGAGAATGTCACAACATAGCAGTTTCGCACTTGTAACGGTACAACACGCAGTATTTGGCTTGTTCATGCCGTTTTGTGTGCTTTCACAACATTTTACCTCTCGCAGTTTCGTACTCGCAATAAAACAACATTATCTCGTTAGATGACGTCCTTTTTGGTGGTCTCACGACGCTACATAGCTTAAACTAACATAACTCAAGCTAACCTTCGCACTTCTATCTTTAGAAAACGTTTTACTCGCAATTTTACAATGTTTTCTACAAGATTACGATGGTTTCATGCGCTTTCACATTAGATATCGTAGTTCCCGACTTGTAATGGTGAAAAACACTGCATCTCACTAAGTGACATTGTTTAATGCGGTTTTACGACGGTTCATATCAACCTAACCTAACATTCGCACTTGTATTAAAAAACGCTCTATTACACTGTTTCGTTCACAATTAGGATATTTGCATAACCTCACAGTTTTTCACCAACTTATTGCAGTACAGAACGCTGTATCTCGCTAAATGACATCGTTCTTTAAGGTTTCACGATGCTTGCATGCGCTTTAACGAGAATATCACAACATAGCAGTTTCGCACTTGTAACGGTACAACACGCAGTATTTGGCTTGTTCATGCCGTTTTGTGTGCTTTCACAACATTTCACTTATCGCAGTTTCGTACTCGCAATAAAACAACACTATCTCGTTAGATGACGTTGTTTTTGGTAGTTGCACGACGCTACCTAGCTTAAACTAACATAACTCAACCTAACATAACCTTCGCACTTCTATCGTTAGAAAACGTTTTACTCGCTACTTTACATTGCTTTCTACAACATTATGACGGTTTCAAGCGCTTTCACATTAGATATCACAGTTCCCAACTTGTAAGGGTGAAAAACACTGCATCTCACTAAGTGACATTGTTTAATGCGGTTTTACGACGGTTCACACCTTAACCTAACGTAACCTAACCTAACCTAACCTAACCTTACCTAACCTAACCTAACCTAACCTAACCCAACCCAACCTAACCTAACCTAACCTAACCTAAACTAACCTAACCCAACCTACCCTAACCTAACCTAACCTAACCCAACCTAACCCAACCCATCCCAACCCAACAACACCCAACCCAACCTAACCTAACCTAACCTAACCTTACCTAACCTAACCAAATTATCCTTACCTAACCTAACCTAAGCTAACGTAACCTAACCTAACCTAACCTAACGTAACCTAA
>NC_134701.1:3672500-3702500 GCF_043290135.1 Rhipicephalus microplus
TGTTTATTGCGGTTTTACGACGGTTCATACCTTAACTTAACGTAACCTAACCTAACCTAACCCAACCTAACCTAACATAACCTAACCTAACCTAACCTAACCAAACCTAACCTAACGTAACCTAACCTAACCTAACCTAACCTAACGACGTTTGCAAGCGCTTTCACATTAGATATCGCAGTTCCCGACTTGTAATGGTGAAAAACACTGCATCTCACTAAGTGCCATTGTTTAATGCGGTTTTACGACGGTTCATATCTTAACCTAACCTAACATTCGTACTTGTATTGAAAAACGCTCTATCACACTGTTTCGTTCACAATTACGATATTTGCATAACCTCACAGTTTTTCACCAACTTATTGCAGTACAGAACGCTGTATCTCGCTAAATGACATTGTTCTTTAAGGTTTCACGATGCTTGCATGCGCTTTAACGAGAATATCACAATATAGCAGTTTCGCACTTGTAACGGTAGAACACGCAGTATTTGGCTTGTTCATGCCGTTTTGTGTGCATTCACAACATTTCACCTATCGCAGTTTAATACTCGCAATAAAACAACACTATCTCGTTAGATGACGTCGTTTTTGGTAGTTTCATGACGCTACTTAGCTTAAACTAACCTAACCTAACCTAACCTTCGCACTTCTATCGTTAGAAAACGTTTTACTCGCCACTTTACAATGTTTTCTACAAGATTACGACGGTTTCATGCGCTTTCACATTAGATAACGTAGTTCCCGACTTGTAATGTTGAAAAACACTACATCTAAGCGACATTGTTTAATGCGGTTTTACGACGGTTGATATGTCAACCTAACCTAACATTCGCACTTGTATCTAAAGACGCTCAATTACACTGTTTCGTTCACAATTACGATATTTGCTTGACCTCACAGTTTCTCACCAACTTATTACAGTACAGAACGCTGTATCTCGCTAAATGACATCGTTCTTTAAGGTTTCACGATACTTGCATGCGCTTTACCGAGAATGTCACAACATAGCAGTTTCGCACTTGTAACGGTACAACACGCAGTATTTGGCTTGTTCATGCCATTTTGTGTGCTTTCACAACATTTTACATATCGCAGTTTCGTACTCGCAATAAAACAACACTATCTCGTTAGATGACGTCGTTTTTGGTGGTTTCACGATGCTACCTAGCTTAAACTAACATAACTCAACATAACATAACCTTCGCACTTCTATCGTAGAAAACGTTTTACTCGCTACTTTACATTGCTTTCTACAACATTACGACGGTTTCAAGTGCTTTCACATTAGATATCGCAGTTCCCAACTTGTAAAGGTGAAAAACACTGCATCTCACTAAGTGACATTGTTTATTGCGGTTTTACGACGGTTCATACCTTAACCTAACGTAACCTAACCTAACCTAACCCAACCTAACCTAACATAACCTAACCTAACCTAACCTAACCTAACCTAACCAAACCTAACCTAACGTAACCTAACCTAACCTAACCTAACCTAACCTAACGACGTTTGCAAGCGCTTTCACATTAGATATCGCAGTTCCCGACTTGTAATGGTGAAAAACACTGCATCTCACTAAGTGACATTGTTTAATGCGGTTTTACGACGGTTCATATCTTAACCTAACTTAACATTCGTACTTGTATTGAAAAACGCTCTATTACACTGTTTCGTTCACAATTACGATATTTGCATAACCTCACAGTTTTTCACCAACTTATTGCAGTACAGAACGCTGTATCTCGCTAAATGACATTGTTCTTTAAGGTTTCACGATGCTTGCATGCGCTTTAACGAGAATATCACAATATAGCAGTTTCGCACTTGTAACGGTAGAACACGCAGTATTTGGCTTGTTCATGCCGTTTTGTGTGCATTCACAACATTTCACCTATCGCAGTTTAATACTCGCAATAAAACAACACTATCTCGTTAGATGACGTCGTTTTTGGTAGTTTCACGACGCTACCTAGCTTAAACTAACCTAACCTAACCTAACCTTCGCTTTTCTATCGTTAGAAAACGTTTTACTCGCAACTTTACAATGTTTTCTACAAGATTACGACGGTTTCATGCGCTTTCACTTTAGATATCGTAGTTCCCGACTTGTAATGTTGAAAAACACTACATCTCACTAAGTGACATTGTTTAATGCGGTTTTACGACGGTTGATATGTCAACCTAACCTAACATTCGCACTTGTATCTAAAGACGCTCAATTACACTGTTTCGTTCACAATTACGATATTTGCTTGACCTCACAGTTTCTCACCAACTTATTACAGTACAGAACGCTGTATCTCGCTAAATGACATCGTTCTTAAGGTTTCACGATACTTGCATGCGCTTTACCGAGAATGTCACAACATAGCAGTTTCGCACTTGTAACGGTACAACACGCAGTATTTGGCTTGTTCATGCCGTTTTGTGTGCTTTCACAACATTTTACCTATCGCAGTTTCGTACTCGCAATAAAACAACACTATCTCGTTAGATGACGTCGTTTTTGGTGGTTTCACGACGCTACCTAGCTTAAACTAACATAACTCAACCTAACATAACCTTCGCACTTCTATCGTTAGAAAACGTTTTACTCGCTACTTTACATTGCTTTCTACAACATTACGACGGTTTCAAGCGCTTTCACATTAGATATCGCAGTTCCCAACTTGTAAAGGTGAAAAACACTGCATCTCACTAAGTGACATTGTTTAGTGCGGTTTTAGCGCGGTTCATATCTTAACCTAACCTAACCTAACCCAACCTAACCTAACATAACCTAACCTAACCTAACCTAACCTAACCAAACCTAACCTAACCTGACCTAACCTAACCTAACCTTACCTAACCTAACCTAACCTAACCCAAACCAACCCAACCTAACCTAACCTAACCTAACCTAAACTAACCTAACCCAACCTAACCTAACCTAACCTAACCCAACCTAACCCAACCCAACCCAACCTAACCTAACCTAAGCTAACCTAACCTAACCTAACCTAACCCAACTCAACCCAACCTAACCTAATCTAACCTAACCTAACCTAACCTAACCAAACCTAACCTAACCTAACCTAACCTAACCTAACCTAACGACGGTTGCAAGCGCTTTCACATTAAATATCGCAGTTCCCCACTTTTAATGGTGAAAAACACTGCATCTCAGTAATTGACATTGTTTAATGCGGTTTTACGACGGTTCATATCTTAACCTAACCTAACATTCGCACTTGTATCTAAAAACGCTCTATTACACTGTTTTGTTCACAATTACGATATTTGCTTGACCTCACAGTTTCTCACCAACTTATTACAGTACAGAACGCTGTATCTCGCTAAATGACATCGTTCTTTAAGGTTTCACGATACTTGCATGCGCTTTACCGAGAATGTCACAACATAGCAGTTTCGCACTTGTAACGGTACAACACGCAGTATTTGGCTTGTTCATGCCGTTTTGTGTGCATTCACAACATTTCACCTATCGCAGTTTAATACTCGCAATAAAACAACACTATCTCGTTAGATGACGTCGTTTTTGGTAGTTTCACGACGCTACCTAGCTTAAACTAACCTAACCTAACCTAACCTTCGCTTTTCTATCGTTAGAAAACGTTTTACTCGCAACTTTACAATGTTTTCTACAAGATTACGACGGTTTCATGCGCTTTCACTTTAGATATCGTAGTTCCCGACTTGTAATGTTGAAAAACACTACATCTCACTAAGTGACATTGTTTAATGCGGTTTTACGACGGTTGATATGTCAACCTAACCTAACATTCGCACTTGTATCTAAAGACGCTCAATTACACTGTTTCGTTCACAATTACGATATTTGCTTGACCTCACAGTTTCTCACCAACTTATTACAGTACAGAACGCTGTATCTCGCTAAATGACATCGTTCTTAAGGTTTCACGATACTTGCATGCGCTTTACCGAGAATGTCACAACATAGCAGTTTCGCACTTGTAACGGTACAACACGCAGTATTTGGCTTGTTCATGCCGTTTTGTGTGCTTTCACAACATTTTACCTATCGCAGTTTCGTACTCGCAATAAAACAACACTATCTCGTTAGATGACGTCGTTTTTGGTGGTTTCACGACGCTACCTAGCTTAAACTAACATAACTCAACCTAACATAACCTTCGCACTTCTATCGTTAGAAAACGTTTTACTCGCTACTTTACATTGCTTTCTACAACATTACGACGGTTTCAAGCGCTTTCACATTAGATATCGCAGTTCCCAACTTGTAAAGGTGAAAAACACTGCATCTCACTAAGTGACATTGTTTAGTGCGGTTTTAGCGCGGTTCATATCTTAACCTAACCTAACCTAACCCAACCTAACCTAACATAACGTAACCTAACCTAACCTAACCTAACCAAACCTAACCTAACCTGACCTAACCTAACCTAACCTTACCTAACCTAACCTAACCTAACCCAACCCAACCCAACCTAACCTAACCTAACCTAACCTAAACTAACCAAACCCAACCTAACCTAACCTAACCTAACCCAACCTAACCCAACCCAACCCAACCTATCCTAACCTAAGCTAACCTAACCTAACCTAACCAAACCTAACCTAACCTAACTTAACCTAACCTAACGTAACCTAAACTAACCTAACCTATTCTAACGTAACCTAACCTTACCTGACCTAACCTAACCTAACGTAACCTAACCTAACCTAACATACCCTAACGTAACCTAACCTAACCTAACCTAACCTAACGTAACCTAACCTAACCTAACCCAACCTAACCCAACCCAACCCAACCCAACAACACCCAACACAACCTAACCTAACCTAACCTAACCTTACCTAACCTAACCAAATTATCCTTACCTAACCTAACCTAACCTAACGTAACCTAACCTAACCTAACCTAACGTAACCTAACCTAACCTAACGTAACCTAACCTAACCTAACCTAACCCAACCTAACCTAACCTAACCTAACCTAACCCAACTCAACCCAACCTAACCTAATCTAACCTAACCTAACCTAACCTAACCAAACCTAACCTAACCTAACCTAACCTAACCTAACCTAACCTAACGACGGTTGCAAGCGCTTTCACATTAAATATCGCAGTTCCCCACTTTTAATGGTGAAAAACACTGCATCTCAGTAATTGACATTGTTTAATGCGGTTTTACGACGGTTCATATCTTAACCTAACCTAACATTCGCACTTGTATCTAAAAACGCTCTATTACACTGTTTTGTTCGAAATTACGATATTTGCATAACCTCACAGTTTTTCACCAACTTATTGCAGTACAGAACGCTGTATCTCGCTAAATGACATTGTTCTTTAAGGTTTCACGATGCTTGCATGCGCTTTAACGAGAATATCACAATATAGCAGTTTCGCACTTGTAACGGTAGAACACGCAGTATTTGGCTTGTTCATGCCGTTTTGTGTGCTTTCACAACATTTCACCTATCGCAGTTTAATACTCGCTATAAAACAACACTATCTCGTTAGATGATGTCGTTTTTGGTAGTTCACGACGCTACCTAGCTTAAACTAACATAACTCAACCTAACATAACCTTCGCACTTCTATCGTTAGAAAACGTTTTACTCGCTACTTTACATTGCTTTCTACAACATTACGACGGTTTCAAGCGCTTTCACATTAGATATCGCAGTTCCCAAGTTGTAAAGGTGAAAAACACTGCATCTCACTAAGTGACATTGTTTATTGCGGTTTTACGACGGTTCATACCTTAACTTAACGTAACCTAACCTAACCTAACCCAACCTAACCTAACATAACCTAACCTAACCTAACCTAACCAAACCTAACCTAACGTAACCTAACCTAACCTAACCTAACCTAACGACGTTTGCAAGCGCTTTCACATTAGATATCGCAGTTCCCGACTTGTAATGGTGAAAAACACTGCATCTCACTAAGTGCCATTGTTTAATGCGGTTTTACGACGGTTCATATCTTAACCTAACCTAACATTCGTACTTGTATTGAAAAACGCTCTATCACACTGTTTCGTTCACAATTACGATATTTGCATAACCTCACAGTTTTTCACCAACTTATTGCAGTACAGAACGCTGTATCTCGCTAAATGACATTGTTCTTTAAGGTTTCACGATGCTTGCATGCGCTTTAACGAGAATATCACAATATAGCAGTTTCGCACTTGTAACGGTAGAACACGCAGTATTTGGCTTGTTCATGCCGTTTTGTGTGCATTCACAACATTTCACCTATCGCAGTTTAATACTCGCAATAAAACAACACTATCTCGTTAGATGACGTCGTTTTTGGTAGTTTCATGACGCTACTTAGCTTAAACTAACCTAACCTAACCTAACCTTCGCACTTCTATCGTTAGAAAACGTTTTACTCGCCACTTTACAATGTTTTCTACAAGATTACGACGGTTTCATGCGCTTTCACATTAGATAACGTAGTTCCCGACTTGTAATGTTGAAAAACACTACATCTAAGCGACATTGTTTAATGCGGTTTTACGACGGTTGATATGTCAACCTAACCTAACATTCGCACTTGTATCTAAAGACGCTCAATTACACTGTTTCGTTCACAATTACGATATTTGCTTGACCTCACAGTTTCTCACCAACTTATTACAGTACAGAACGCTGTATCTCGCTAAATGACATCGTTCTTTAAGGTTTCACGATACTTGCATGCGCTTTACCGAGAATGTCACAACATAGCAGTTTCGCACTTGTAACGGTACAACACGCAGTATTTGGCTTGTTCATGCCATTTTGTGTGCTTTCACAACATTTTACATATCGCAGTTTCGTACTCGCAATAAAACTACACTATCTCGTTAGATGACGTCGTTTTTGGTGGTTTCACGATGCTACCTAGCTTAAACTAACATAACTCAACATAACATAACCTTCGCACTTCTATCGTTAGAAAACGTTTTACTCGCTACTTTACATTGCTTTCTACAACATTACGACGGTTTCAAGTGCTTTCACATTAGATATCGCAGTTCCCAACTTGTAAAGGTGAAAAACACTGCATCTCACTAAGTGACATTGTTTATTGCGGTTTTACGACGGTTCATACCTTAACCTAACGTAACCTAACCTAACCTAACCCAACCTAACCTAACATAACCTAACCTAACCTAACCTAACCTAACCTAACCTAACCAAACCTAACCTAACGTAACCTAACCTAACCTAACCTAACCTAACCTAACCTAACGACGTTTGCAAGCGCTTTCACATTAGATATCGCAGTTCCCGACTTGTAATGGTGAAAAACACTGCATCTCACTAAGTGACATTGTTTAATGCGGTTTTACGACGGTTCATATCTTAACCTAACTTAACATTCGTACTTGTATTGAAAAACGCTCTATTACACTGTTTCGTTCACAATTACGATATTTGCATAACCTCACAGTTTTTCACCAACTTATTGCAGTACAGAACGCTGTATCTCGCTAAATGACATTGTTCTTTAAGGTTTCACGATGCTTGCATGCGCTTTAACGAGAATATCACAATATAGCAGTTTCGCACTTGTAACGGTAGAACACGCAGTATTTGGCTTGTTCATGCCGTTTTGTGTGCATTCACAACATTTCACCTATCGCAGTTTAATACTCGCAATAAAACAACACTATCTCGTTAGATGACGTCGTTTTTGGTAGTTTCACGACGCTACCTAGCTTAAACTAACCTAACCTAACCTAACCTTCGCTTTTCTATCGTTAGAAAACGTTTTACTCGCAACTTTACAATGTTTTCTACAAGATTACGACGGTTTCATGCGCTTTCACTTTAGATATCGTAGTTCCCGACTTGTAATGTTGAAAAACACTACATCTCACTAAGTGACATTGTTTAATGCGGTTTTACGACGGTTGATATGTCAACCTAACCTAACATTCGCACTTGTATCTAAAGACGCTCAATTACACTGTTTCGTTCACAATTACGATATTTGCTTGACCTCACAGTTTCTCACCAACTTATTACAGTACAGAACGCTGTATCTCGCTAAATGACATCGTTCTTAAGGTTTCACGATACTTGCATGCGCTTTACCGAGAATGTCACAACATAGCAGTTTCGCACTTGTAACGGTACAACACGCAGTATTTGGCTTGTTCATGCCGTTTTGTGTGCTTTCACAACATTTTACCTATCGCAGTTTCGTACTCGCAATAAAACAACACTATCTCGTTAGATGACGTCGTTTTTGGTGGTTTCACGACGCTACCTAGCTTAAACTAACATAACTCAACCTAACATAACCTTCGCACTTCTATCGTTAGAAAACGTTTTACTCGCTACTTTACATTGCTTTCTACAACATTACGACGGTTTCAAGCGCTTTCACATTAGATATCGCAGTTCCCAACTTGTAAAGGTGAAAAACACTGCATCTCCCTAAGTGACATTGTTTAGTGCGGTTTTAGCGCGGTTCATATCTTAACCTAACCTAACCTAACCCAACCTAACCTAACATAACCTAACCTAACCTAACCTAACCTAACCAAACCTAACCTAACCTGACCTAACCTAACCTAACCTTACCTAACCTAACCTAACCTAACCCAACCCAACCCAACCTAACCTAACCTAACCTAACCTAAACTAACCTAACCCAACCTAACCTAACCTAACCTAACCCAACCTAACCCAACCCAACCCAACCTAACCTAACCTAAGCTAACCTAACCTAACCTAACCAAACCTAACCTAACCTAACTTAACCTAACCTAACGTAACCTAACCTAACCTAACCTATTCTAACGTAACCTAACCTTACCTGACCTAACCTAACCTAACGTAACCTAACCTAACCTAACATACCCTAACGTAACCTAACCTAACCTAACCTAACCTAACCTAACGTAACCTAACCTAACCTAACCCAACCTAACCCAACCCAACCCAACCCAACAACACCCAACACAACCTAACCTAACCTAACCTAACCTTACCTAACCTAACCAAATTATCCTTACCTAACCTAACCTAACCTAACCTAACGTAACCTAACCTAACCTAACGTAACCTAACCTAACGTAACCTAACCTAACCTAACCTAACCTAACCCAACCTAACCTAACCTAACCTAACCTAACCCAACTCAACCCAACCTAACCTAATCTAACCTAACCTAACCTAACCTAACCTAACCAAACCTAACCTAACCTAACCTAACCTAACGACGGTTGCAAGCGCTTTCACATTAAATATCGCAGTTACCCACTTTTAATGGTGAAAAACACTGCATCTCAGTAATTGACATTGTTTAATGCGGTTTTACGACGGTTCATATCTTAACCTAACCTAACATTCGCACTTGTATCTAAAAACGCTCTATTACACTGTTTTGTTCAATATTACGATATTTGCATAACCTCACAGTTTTTCACCAACTTATTGCAGTACAGAACGCTGTATCTCGCTAAATGACATTGTTCTTTAAGGTTTCACGATGCTTGCATGCGCTTTAACGAGAATATCACAATATAGCAGTTTCGCACTTGTAACGGTAGAACACGCAGTATTTGGCTTGTTCATGCCGTTTTGTGTGCTTTCACAACATTTCACCTATCGCAGTTTAATACTCGCTATAAAACAACACTATCTCGTTAGATGACGTCGTTTTTGGTAGTTCACGACGCTACCTAGCTTAAACTAACATAACTCAACCTAACATAACCTTCGCACTTCTATCGTTAGAAAACGTTTTACTCGCAACTTTACAATGTTTTCTACAAGATTACGACGGTTTCATGCGCTTTCACATTAGATATCGTAGTTCCCGACTTGTAATGTTGAAAAACACTACATCTCACTAAGTGACATTGTTTAATGCGGTTTTACGACGGTTGATATGTCAACCTAACCTAACATTCGCACTTGTATCTAAAGACGCTCAATTACACTGTTTCGTTCACAATTACGATATTTCTTGACCTCACAGTTTCTCACCAACTTATTACAGTACAGAACGCTGTATCTCGCTAAATGACATCGTTCTTAAGGTTTCACGATACTTGCATGCGCTTTACCGAGAATGTCACAACATAGCAGTTTCGCACTTGTAACGGTACAACACGCAGTATTTGGCTTGTTCATGCCGTTTTGTGTGCTTTCACAACATTTTACTTATCGCAGTTTCGTACTCGCAATAAAACAACACTATCTCGTTAGATGACGTCGTTTTTGGTGGTTTCACGACGCTACCTAGCTTAAACTAACATAACTCAACCTAACATAACCTTCGCACTTCTATCGTTAGAAAACGTTTTACTCGCTACTTTACATTGCTTTCTACAACATTACGACGGTTTCAAGCTCTTTCACATTAGATATCGCAGTTCCCAACTTGTAAAGTTGAAAAACACTGCATCTCACTAAGTGACATTGTTTAATGCGGTTTTAGCGCGGTTCATATCTTAACCTAACCTAACCTAACCTAACCTAACCCAACCTAACCTAACATAACCTAACCTAACCTAACCTAACCAAACCTAACCTAACGTACCCTAACCTAACCTAACCTAACCTAACCTAAGCTAACCTAACGCCGTTTGCAAGCGCTTTCACATTAGATATCGCAGTTCCCGACTTGTAATGGTGAAAAACACTGCATCTCACTAAGTGACATTGTTTAATGCGGTTCTACGACGGTTCATATCTTAACCTAACCTAACATTGGTACTTGTATTGAAAAACGCTCTATTACACTGTTTCGTTCACAATTACGATATTTGCATAACCTCACAGTTTTTCACCAACTTATTGCAGTACAGAACGCTGTATCTCGCTAAATGACATCGTTCTTTAAGGTTTCACGACGCTTGCATGCGCTTTAACGAGAATATCACAACATAGCAGTTTCGCACTTGTAACGGTACAAAACGCAGTATTTGGCTTGTTCATGCCGTTTTGTGTGCTTTCACAACATTTCACCTATCGCAGTTTCGTACTCGCCATAAAACAACACTATCTCGTTAGATGACGTTGTTTTTGGTAGTTGCACGACGCTACCTAGCTTAAACTAACATAACTCAACCTAACATAACCTTCGCACTCCTATCGTTAGAAAACGTTTTACTCGCTACTTTACATTGCTTTCTACAACATTATGACGGTTTCAAGCGCTTTCACATTAGATATCACAGTTCCCAACTTGTAAAGGTGAAAAACACTGCATCTCACTAAGTGACATTGTTTAATGCGGTTTTACGACGGTTCATACCTTAACCTAACGTAACCTAACCTAACCAAACCTAACCTTACCTAACCTAACCTAACCTAACCTAACCTAACCCAACCCAACCTAACCTAACCTAACCTAAACTAACCTAACCCAACCTACCCTAACCTAACCTAACCTAACCCAACCTAACCCAACCCAACCCAACCTAACCTAACCTAAGCTAACCTAACCTAAGCTAACCAAACCTAAGCTAACCTAACTTAACCTAACCTAACGTAACCTAACCTAACCTAACCTATTCTAACGTAACCTAACCTTACCTGACCTAACCTAACCTAACGTAACCTAACCTAACCTAACATAACCTAACGTAACCTAACCTAACCTAACCTAACCTAACGTAACCTAACCTAACCTAACCCAACCTAACCCAACCCAACCCAACCCAACACCCAACCCAACCTAACCTAACCTAACCTAACCTTACCTAACCTAACCAAATTATCCTTACCTAACCTAACCTAAGCTAACGTAACCTAACCTAACCTAACCTAACGTAACCTAACCTAACCTAACGTAACCTAACCTAACCTAACCTAACCTAACCCAACTCAACCCAACCTAACCTAATCTAACCTAACCTAACCTAACCTAACCTAACCAAACCTAACCTAACCTAACCTAACCTAACCTAACGACGGTTGCAAGCGCTTTCACATTAAATATCGCAGTTCCCCACTTTTAATGGTGAAAAACACTGCATCTCAGTAATTGACATTGTTTAATGCGGTTTTACGACGGTTCATATCTTAACCTAACCTAACATTCGCACTTGTATCTAAAAACGCTCTATTACACTGTTTTGTTCACAATTATGATATTTCCATAACCTCACAGTTTTTCACCAACTTATTGCAGTACAGAACGCTGCATCTCGCTAAAAGACATTGTTCTTTAAGGTTTCACGATGCTTGCATGCGCTTTAACGAGAATATCACAATATAGCAGTTTCGCACTTGTAACGGTAGAACACGCAGTATTTGGCTTGTTCATGCCGTTTTGTGTGCTTTCACAACATTTCACCTATCGCAGTTTAATACTCGCTATAAAACAACACTATCTCGTTAGATGACGTCGTTTTTGGTAGTTTCACGACGCTACCTAGCTTAAACTAACCTAACCTAACCTAACCTTCGCACTTCTATCGTTAGAAAACGTTTTACTCGCCACTTTACAATGTTTTCTACAAGATTACGACGGTTTCATGCGCTTTCACATTAGATAACGTAGTTCCCGACTTGTAATGTTGAAAAACACTACATCTAAGTGACATTGTTTAATGCGGTTTTACGACGGTTAATATGTCAACCTAACCTAACATTCGCACTTGTATCTAAAGACGCTCAATTACACTGTTTCGTTCACAATTACGATATTTGCTTGACCTCACCGTTTCTCACCAACTTATTACAGTACAGAGCGCTCTATCTCGCTAAATGACATCGTTCTTTAAGGTTTCACGATACTTGCATGCGCTTTACCGAGAATGTCACAACATAGCAGTTTCGCACTTGTAACGGTACAACACGCATTATTTGGCTTGTTCATGCCATTTTGTGTGCTTTCACAACATTTTACCTATCGCAGTTTCGTACTCGCAATAAAACAACACTATCTCGTTAGATGACGTCGTTTTTGGTGGTTTCACGATGCTAGCTAGCTTAAACTAACATAACTCAACCTAACATAACCTTCGCACTTCTATCGTTAGAAAACGTTTTACTCGCTACTTTACATTGCTTTCTACAACATTACGACGGTTTCAAGCGCTTTCACATTAGATATCGCAGTTCCCAACTTGTAAAGGTGAAAAACACTGCATCTCACTAAGTGACATTGTTTATTGCGGTTTTACGACGGTTCATACCTTAACCTAACGTAACCTAAGCTAACCTAACCCAACCTAACCTAACATAACCTAACCTAACCTAACCTAACCTAACCAAACCTAACCTAACGTAACCTAACCTAACCTAACCTAACCTAACCTAACCTAACCTAACCTAACGACGTTTGCAAGCGCTTTCACATTAGATATCGCAGTTCCCGACTTGTAATGGTGAAAAACACTGCATCTCACTAAGTGACATTGTTTAATGCGGTTTTACGACGGTTCATATCTTAACCTAACCTAACATTCGCACTTGTATCTAAAAACGCTCTATTACACTGTTTTGTTCAATATTACGATATTTGCATAACCTCACAGTTTTTCACCAACTTATTGCAGTACAGAACGCTGTATCTCGCTAAATGACATTGTTCTTTAAGGTTTCACGATGCTTGCATGCGCTTTAACGAGAATATCACAATATAGCAGTTTCGCACTTGTAACGGTAGAACACGCAGTATTTGGCTTGTTCATGCCGTTTTGTGTGCTTTCACAACATTTCACCTATCGCAGTTTAATACTCGCTATAAAACAACACTATCTCGTTAGATGACGTCGTTTTTGGTAGTTCACGACGCTACCTAGCTTAAACTAACATAACTCAACCTAACATAACCTTCGCACTTCTATCGTTAGAAAACGTTTTACTCGCTACTTTACATTGCTTTCTACAACATTACGACGGTTTCAAGCGCTTTCACATTAGATATCGCAGTTCCCAAGTTGTAAAGGTGAAAAACACTGCATCTCACTAAGTGACATTGTTTATTGCGGTTTTACGACGGTTCATACCTTAACGTAACCTAACCTAACCTAACCCAACCTAACCTAACATAACCTAACCTAACCTTACCTAACCTAACCAAACCTAACCTAACGTAACCTAACCTAACCTAACCTAACCTAACGACGTTTGCAAGCGCTTTCACATAAGATATCGCAGTTCCCGACTTGTAATGGTGAAAAATACTGCATCTCACTAAGTGCCATTGTTTAATGCGGTTTTACGACGGTTCATATCTTAACCTAACCTAACATTCGTACTTGTATTGAAAAACGCTCTATTACACTGTTTCGTTCACAATTACGATATTTGCATAACCTCACAGTTTTTCACCAACTTATTGCAGTACAGAACGCTGTATCTCGCTAAATGACATTGTTCTTTAAGGTTTCACGATGCTTGCATGCGCTTTAACGAGAATATCACAATATAGCAGTTTCGCACTTGTAACGGTAGAACATGCAGTATTTGGCTTGTTCATGCCGTTTTGTGTGCATTCACAACATTTCACCTATCGCAGTTTAATACTCGCAATAAAACAACACTATCTCGTTAGATGACGTCGTTTTTGGTAGTTTCATGACGCTACCTAGCTTAAACTAACCTAACCTAACCTAACCTTCGCACTTCTATCGTTAGAAAACGTTTTACTCGCAACTTTACAATGTTTTCTACAAGATTACGACGGTTTCATGCGCTTTCACATTAGATATCGTAGTTCCCGACTTGTAATGTTGAAAAACACTACATCTCACTAAGTGACATTGTTTAATGCGGTTTTACGACGGTTGATATGTCAACCTAACCTAACATTCGCACTTGTATCTAAAGACGCTCAAGTACACTGTTTCGTTCACAATTACGATATTTCTTGACCTCACAGTTTCTCACCAACTTATTACAGTACAGAACGCTGTATCTCGCTAAATGACATCGTTCTTTAAGGTTTCACGATGCTTGCATGCGCTTTAACGAGAATATCACAACATAGCAGTTTCGCACTTGTAACGGTACAAAACGCAGTATTTGGCTTGTTCATGCCGTTTTGTGTGCTTTCACAACATTTCACCTATCGCAGTTTCGTACTCGCAATAAAACAACACTATCTCGTTAGATGACGTTGTTTTTGGTAGTTGCACGACGCTACCTAGCTTAAACTAACATAACTCAACCTAACATAACCTTCGCACTCCTATCGTTAGAAAACGTTTTACTCGCTACTTTACATTGCTTTCTACAACATTATGACGGTTTCAAGCGCTTTCACATTAGATATCACAGTTCCCAACTTGTAAAGGTGAAAAACACTGCATCTCACTAAGTGACATTGTTTAATGCGGTTTTACGACGGTTCATACCTTAACCTAACGTAACCTAACCTAACCAAACCTAACCTTACCTAACCTAACCTAACCTAACCTAACCCAACCCAACCTAACCTAACCTAACCTAACCTAAACTAACCTAACCCAACCTACCCTAACCTAACCTAACCTAACCCAACCTAACCCAACCCAACCCAACCTAACCTAACCTAAGCTAACCTAACCTAAGCTAACCAAACCTAAGCTAACCTAACTTAACCTAACCTAACGTAACCTAACCTAACCTAACCTATTCTAACGTAACCTAACCTTACCTGACCTAACCTAACCTAACGTAACCTAACCTAACCTAACATAACCTAACGTAACCTAACCTAACCTAACGTAACCTAACCTAACCTAACCCAACCTAACCCAACCCAACCCAACCCAACACCCAACCCAACCTAACCTAACCTAACCTAACCTTACCTAACCTAACCAAATTATCCTTACCTAACCTAACCTAAGCTAACGTAACCTAACCTAACCTAACCTAACGTAACCTAACCTAACCTAACGTAACCTAACCTAACCTAACCTAACCTAACCCAACTCAACCCAACCTAACCTAATCTAACCTAACCTAACCTAACCTAACCTAACCAAACCTAACCTAACCTAACCTAACCTAACCTAACCTAACCTAACGACGGTTGCAAGCGCTTTCACATTAAATATCGCAGTTCCCCACTTTTAATGGTGAAAAACACTGCATCTCAGTAATTGACATTGTTTAATGCGGTTTTACGACGGTTCATATCTTAACCTAACCTAACATTCGCACTTGTATCTAAAAACGCTCTATTACACTGTTTTGTTCACAATTATGATATTTGCATAACCTCACAGTTTTTCACCAACTTATTGCAGTACAGAACGCTGTATCTCGCTAAAAGACATTGTTCTTTAAGGTTTCACGATGCTTGCATGCGCTTTAACGAGAATATCACAATATAGCAGTTTCGCACTTGTAACGGTAGAACACGCAGTATTTGGCTTGTTCATGCCGTTTTGTGTGCTTTCACAACATTTCACCTATCGCAGTTTAATACTCGCTATAAAACAACACTATCTCGTTAGATGACGTCGTTTTTGGTAGTTTCACGACGCTACCCAGCTTAAACTAACCTAACCTAACCTAACCTTCGCACTTCTATCGTTAGAAAACGTTTTACTCGCCACTTTACAATGTTTTCTACAAGATTACGACGGTTTCATGCGCTTTCACATTAGATAACGTAGTTCCCGACTTGTAATGTTGAAAAACACTACATCTAAGTGACATTGTTTAATGCGGTTTTACGACGGTTGATATGTCAACCTAACCTAACATTCGCACTTGTATCTAAAGACGCTCAATTACACTGTTTCGTTCACAATTACGATATTTGCTTGACCTCACAGTTTCTCACCAACTTATTACAGTACAGAGCGCTCTATCTCGCTAAATGACATCGTTCTTTAAGGTTTCACGATACTTGCATGCGCTTTACCGAGAATGTCACAACATAGCAGTTTCGCACTTGTAACGGTACAACACGCATTATTTGGCTTGTTCATGCCATTTTGTGTGCTTTCACAACATTTTACCTATCGCAGTTTCGTACTCGCAATAAAACAACACTATCTCGTTAGATGACGTCGTTTTTGGTGGTTTCACGATGCTAGCTAGCTTAAACTAACATAACTCAACCTAACATAACCTTCGCACTTCTATCGTTAGAAAACGTTTTACTCGCTACTTTACATTGCTTTCTACAGCATTACGACGGTTTCAAGCGCTTTCACATTAGATATCGCAGTTCCCAACTTGTAAAGGTGAAAAACACTGCATCTCACTAAGTGACATTGTTTATTGCGGTTTTACGACGGTTCATACCTTAACCTAACGTAACCTAAGCTAACCTAACCCAACCTAACCTAACATAACCTAACCTAACCTAACCTAACCTAACCAAACCAAACCTAACCTAACGTAACCTAACCTAACCTAACCTAACCTAACCTAACCTAACGACGTTTGCAAGCGCTTTCACATTAGATATCGCAGTTCCCGACTTGTAATGGTGAAAAACACTGCATCTCACTAAGTGACATTGTTTAATGCGGTTTTACGACGGTTCATATCTTAACCTAACTTAACATTCGTACTTGTATTGAAAAACGCTCTATTACACTGTTTCGTTCACAATTACGATATTTGCATAACCTCACAGTTTTTCACCCACTTATTGCAGTACAGAACGCTGTATCTCGCTAAATGACATTGTTCTTTAAGGTTTCACGATGCTTGCATGCGCTTTAACGAGAATATCACAATATAGCAGTTTCGCACTTGTAACGGTAGAACACGCAGTATTTGGCTTGTTCATGCCGTTTTGTGTGCATTCACAACATTTCACCTATCGCAGTTTAATACTCGCAATAAAACAACACTATCTCGTTAGATGACGTCGTTTTTGGTAGTTTCACGACGCTACCTAGCTTAAACTAACCTAACCTAACCTAACCTTCGCACTTCTATCGTTAGAAAACGTTTTACTCGCAACTTTACAATGTTTTCTACAAGATTACGACGGTTTCATGCGCTTTCACTTTAGATATCGTAGTTCCCGACTTGTAATGTTGAAAAACACTACATCTCACTAAGTGACATTGTTTAATGCGGTTTTACGACGGTTGATATGTCAACCTAACCTAACATTCGCACTTGTATCTAAAGACGCTCAATTACACTGTTTCGTTCACAATTACGATATTTGCTTGACCTCACAGTTTCTCACCAACTTATTACAGTACAGAACGCTGTATCTCGCTAAATGACATCGTTCTTAAGGTTTCACGATACTTGCATGCGCTTTACCGAGAATGTCACAACATAGCAGTTTCGCACTTGTAACGGTACAACACGCATTATTTGGCTTGTTCAGGCCATTTTGTGTGCTTTCACAACATTTTACCTATCGCAGTTTCGTACTCGCAATAAAACAACACTATCTCGTTAGATGACGTCGTTTTTGGTGGTTTCACGATGCTAGCTAGCTTAAACTAACATAACTCAACCTAACATAACCTTCGCACTTCTATCGTTAGAAAACGTTTTACTCGCTACTTTACATTGCTTTCTACAGCATTACGACGGTTTCAAGCGCTTTCACATTAGATATCGCAGTTCCCAACTTGTAAAGGTGAAAAACACTGCATCTCACTAAGTGACATTGTTTATTGCGGTTTTACGACGGTTCATACCTTAACCTAACGTAACCTAAGCTAACCTACCCCAACCTAACCTAACATAACCTAACCTAACCTAACCTAACCTAACCAAACCAAACCTAACCTAACGTAACCTAACCTAACCTAACCTAACCTAACCTAACGACGTTTGCAAGCGCTTTCACATTAGATATCGCAGTTCCCGACTTGTAATGGTGAAAAACACTGCATCTCACTAAGTGACATTGTTTAATGCGGTTTTACGACGGTTCATATCTTAACCTAACTTAACATTCGTACTTGTATTGAAAAACGCTCTATTACACTGTTTCGTTCACAATTACGATATTTGCATAACCTCACAGTTTTTCACCCACTTATTGCAGTACAGAACGCTGTATCTCGCTAAATGACATTGTTCTTTAAGGTTTCACGATGCTTGCATGCGCTTTAACGAGAATATCACAATATAGCAGTTTCGCACTTGTAACGGTAGAACACGCAGTATTTGGCTTGTTCATGCCGTTTTGTGTGCATTCACAACATTTCACCTATCGCAGTTTAATACTCGCAATAAAACAACACTATCTCGTTAGATGACGTCGTTTTTGGTAGTTTCACGACGCTACCTAGCTTAAACTAACCTAACCTAACCTAACCTTCGCACTTCTATCGTTAGAAAACGTTTTACTCGCAACTTTACCATGTTTTCTACAAGATTACGACGGTTTCATGCGCTTTCACTTTAGATATCGTAGTTCCCGACTTGTAATGTTGAAAAACACTACATCTCACTAAGTGACATTGTTTAATGCGGTTTTACGACGGTTGATATGTCAACCTAACCTAACATTCGCACTTGTATCTAAAGACGCTCAATTACACTGTTTCGTTCACAATTACGATATTTGCTTGACCTCACAGTTTCTCACCAACTTATTACAGTACAGAACGCTGTATCTCGCTAAATGACATCGTTCTTAAGGTTTCACGATACTTGCATGCGCTTTACCGAGAATGTCACAACATAGCAGTTTCGCACTTGTAACGGTACAACACGCATTATTTGGCTTGTTCAGGCCATTTTGTGTGCTTTCACAACATTTTACCTATCGCAGTTTCGTACTCGCAATAAAACAACACTATCTCGTTAGATGACGTCGTTTTTGGTGGTTTCACGATGCTAGCTAGCTTAAACTAACATAACTCAACCTAACATAACCTTCGCACTTCTATCGTTAGAAAACGTTTTACTCGCTACTTTACATTGCTTTCTACAGCATTACGACGGTTTCAAGCGCTTTCACATTAGATATCGCAGTTCCCAACTTGTAAAGGTGAAAAACACTGCATCTCACTAAGTGACATTGTTTATTGCGGTTTTACGACGGTTCATACCTTAACCTAACGTAACCTAAGCTAACCTAACCCAACCTAACCTAACATAACCTAACCTAACCTAACCTAACCTAACCAAACCAAACCTAACCTAACGTAACCTAACCTAACCTAACCTAACCTAACCTAACCTAACCTAACGACGTTTGCAAGCGCTTTCACATTAGATATCGCAGTTCCCGACTTGTAATGGTGAAAAACACTGCATCTCACTAAGTGACATTGTTTAATGCGGTTTTACGACGGTTCATATCTTAACCTAACTTAACATTCGTACTTGTATTGAAAAACGCTCTATTACACTGTTTCGTTCACAATTACGATATTTGCATAACCTCACAGTTTTTCACCCACTTATTGCAGTACAGAACGCTGTATCTCGCTAAATGACATTGTTCTTTAAGGTTTCACGATGCTTGCATGCGCTTTAACGAGAATATCACAATATAGCAGTTTCGCACTTGTAACGGTAGAACACGCAGTATTTGGCTTGTTCATGCCGTTTTGTGTGCATTCACAACATTTCACCTATCGCAGTTTAATACTCGCAATAAAACAACACTATCTCGTTAGATGACGTCGTTTTTGGTAGTTTCACGACGCTACCTAGCTTAAACTAACCTAACCTAACCTAACCTTCGCACTTCTATCGTTAGAAAACGTTTTACTCGCAACTTTACAATGTTTTCTACAAGATTACGACGGTTTCATGCGCTTTCACTTTAGATATCGTAGTTCCCGACTTGTAATGTTGAAAAACACTACATCTCACTAAGTGACATTGTTTAATGCGGTTTTACGACGGTTGATATGTCAACCTAACCTAACATTCGCACTTGTATCTAAAGACGCTCAATTACACTGTTTCGTTCACAATTACGATATTTGCTTGACCTCACAGTTTCTCACCAACTTATTACAGTACAGAACGCTGTATCTCGCTAAATGACATCGTTCTTAAGGTTTCACGATACTTGCATGCGCTTTACCGAGAATGTCACAACATAGCAGTTTCGCACTTGTAACGGTACAACACGCAGTATTTGGCTTGTTCATGCCGTTTTGTGTGCTTTCACAACATTTTACCTATCGCAGTTTCGTACTCGCAATAAAACAACACTATCTCGTTAGATGACGTCGTTTTTGGTGGTTTCACGACGCTACCTAGCTTAAACTAACATAACTCAACCTAACATAACCTTCGCACTTCTATCGTTAGAAAACGTTTTACTCGCTACTTTACATTGCTTTCTACAACATTACGACGGTTTAAAGCGCTTTCACATTAGATATCGCAGTTCCCAACTTGTAAAGGTGAAAAACACTGCATCTCACTAAGTGACATTGTTTAATGCGGTTTTAGCGCGGTTCATATCTTAACCTAACCTAACCTAACCTAACCTAACCCAACCTAACCTAACATAACCTAACCTAACCTAACCTAACCTAACCAAACCTAACCTAACGTAACCTAACCTAACCTAACCTAACCTAAGCTAACCTAACGACGTTTGCAAGCGCTTTCACATTAGATATCGCAGTTCCCGACTTGTAATGGTGAAAAACACTGCATCTCACTAAGTGACATTGTTTAATGCGGTTTTACGACGGTTCATATCTTAACCTAACCTAACATTGGTACTTGTATTGAAAAACGCTCTATTACACTGTTTCGTTCACAATTACGATATTTGCATAACCTCACAGTTTTTCACCAACTTATTGCAGTACAGAACGCTGTATCTCGCTAAATGACATCGTTCTTTAAGGTTTCACGATGCTTGCATGCGCTTTAACGAGAATATCACAACATAGCAGTTTCGCACTTGTAACGGTACAAAACGCAGTATTTGGCTTGTTCATGCCGTTTTGTGTGCTTTCACAACATTTCACCTATCACAGTTTCGTACTCGCAATAAAACAACACTATCTCGTTAGATGACGTTGTTTTTGGTAGTTGCACGACGCTACCTAGCTTAAACTAACATAACTCAACCTAACATAACCTTCGCACTCCTATCGTTAGAAAACGTTTTACTCGCTACTTTACATTGCTTTCTACAACATTATGACGGTTTCAAGCGCTTTCACATTAGATATCACAGTTCCCAACTTGTAAAGGTGAAAAACACTGCATCTCACTAAGTGACATTGTTTAATGCGGTTTTACGACGGTTCATACCTTAACCTAATGTAACGTAACCTAACCTAACCTAACCTTACCTAACCTAACCTAACCTAACCTAACCCAACCCAACCTAACCTAACCTAACCTAACCTAAACTAACCTAACCCAACCTACCCTAACCTAACCTAACCTAACCCAACCTATCCCAACCCAACCCAACCTAACCTAACCTAAGCTAACCTAAGCTAACCAAACCTAAGCTAACCTAACTTAACCTAACCTAACGTAACCTAACCTAACCTAACCTATTCTAACGTAACCTAACCTTACCTGACCTAACCTAACCTAACGTAACCTAACCTAACCTAACATAACCTAACGTAACCTAACCTAACCTAACCTAACCTAACGTAACCTAACCTAACCTAACCCAACCTAACCCAACCCAACCCAACCCAACACCCAACCCAACCTAACCTAACCTAACCTAACCTTACCTAACCTAACCAAATTATCCTTACCTAACCTAACCTGAGCTAACGTAACCTAACCTAACCTAACCTAACGTAACCTAACCTAACCTAACGTAACCTAACCTAACCTAACCTAACCTAACCCAACTCAACCCAACCTAACCTAATCTAACCTAACCTAACCTAACCTAACCAAACCTAACCTAACCTAACCTAACCTAACCTAACCTAACGACGGTTGCAAGCGCTTTCACATTAAATATCGCAGTTCCCCACTTTTAATGGTGAAAAACACTGCATCTCAGTAATTGACATTGTTTAATGCGGTTTTACGACGGTTCATATCTTAACCTAACATTCGCACTTGTATCTAAAAACGCTCTATTACACTGTTTTGTTCACAATTATGATATTTGCATAACCTCAGTTTTTCACCAACTTATTGCAGTACAGAACGCTGTATCTCGCTAAAAGACATTGTTCTTCAAGGTTTCACGATGCTTGCATTCGCTTTAACGAGAATATCACAATATAGCAGTTTCGCACTTGTAACGGTAGAACACGCAGTATTTGGCTTGTTCATGCCGTTTTGTGTGCATTCACAACATTTCACCTATCGCAGTTTAATACTCGCAATAAAACAACACTATCTCTTTAGATGACGTCGTTTTTGGTAGTTTCATGACGCTACCTAGCTTAAACTAACCTAACCTAACCTAACTTTCGCACTTCTATCGTTAGAAAACGTTTTACTCGCAACTTTACAATGTTTTCTACAAGATTACGACGGTTTCATGCGCTTTCACATTAGATATCGTAGTTCCCGACTTGTAATGTTGAAAAACACTACATCTCACTAAGTGACATTGTTTAATGCGGTTTTACGACGGTTGATATGTCAACCTAACCTAACATTCGCACTTGTATCTAAAGACGCTCAATTACACTGTTTCGTTCACAATTACGATATTTGCTTGACCTCACAGTTTCTCACCAACTTATTACAGTACAGAACGCTGTATCTCGCTAAATGACATCGTTCTTAAGGTTTCACGATACTTGCATGCGCTTTACCGAGAATGTCACAACATAGCAGTTTCGCACTTGTAACGGTACAACACGCAGTATTTGGCTTGTTCATGCCGTTTTGTGTGCTTTCACAACATTTTACCTATCGCAGTTTCGTACTCGCAATAAAACAACACTATCTCGTTAGATGACGTCGTTTTTGGTGGTTTCACGACGCTACCTAGCTTAAACTAACATAACTCAACCTAACATAACCTTCGCACTTCTATCGTTAGAAAACGTTTTACTCGCTACTTTACATTGCTTTCTACAACATTACGACGGTTTCAAGCGCTTTCACATTAGATATCGCAGTTCCCAACTTGTAAAGGTGAAAAACACTGCATCTCACTAAGTGACATTGTTTAATGCGGTTTTAGCGCGGTTCATATCTTAACCTAACCTAACCTAACCTAACCTAACCCAACCTAACCTAACATAACCTACCTAACCTAACCTAACCTAACCAAACCTAACCTAACGTAACGTAACCTAACCTAACCTAACCTAACCTAACCTAACCTAACGACGTTTGCAAGCGCTTTCACATTAGATATCGCAGTTCCCGACTTGTAATGGTGAAAAACACTGCATCCCACTAAGTGACATTGTTTAATGCGGTTTTACGACGGTTCATATCTTAACCTAACCTAACATTGGTACTTGTATTGAAAAACGCTCTATTACACTGTTTCGTTCACAATTACGATATTTGCATAACCTCACAGTTTTTCACCAACTTATTGCAGTACAAAACGCTGTATCTCGCTTAATGACATCGTTCTTTAAGGTTTCACGATGATTGCATGCGCTTTAACGAGAATATCACATTATAGCAGTTTCGCACTTGTAACGGTACAACACGCAGTATCTGGCTTGTTCAAGCCGTTTTGTGTACTTTCACAACATTTCACCTATTGCAGTTTCGTACATGCAATAAAACAACACTATCTCGTTAGATGGCGTCCTTTTTGGTGGTCTCACGACGCTACATAGCTTAAACTAACATAACTCAAGCTAACCTTCGCACTTCTATCTTTAGAAAACGTTTTACTCGCAATTTTACAATGTTTTCTACAAGATTACGACGGTTTCATGCGCTTTCACATTAGATATCGTAGTTCCCGACTTGTAATGGTGAAAAACACTGCATCTCACTAAGTGACATTGTTTAATGCGGTTTTACGACGGTTCATATCTTAACCTAACCTAACATTCGCACTTGTATTAAAAAACGCTCTATTACACTGTTTCGTTCACAATTAGGATATTTGCATAACCTCACAGTTTTTCACCAAATTATTGCAGTACAGAACGCTGTATCTCGCTAAATGATATTGTTCTTTAAGGTTTCACGATGCTTGCATGCGCTTTAACGAGAATATCACAATATAGCAGTTTCGCACTTGTAACGGTAAAACACGCAGTATTTGGCTTGTTCATGCCGTTTTGTGTGCTTTCACAACATTTCACCTATCGCAGTTTAATACTCGCTATAAAACAACACTATCTCGTTAGATGACGTCGTTTTTGGTAGTTTCACGACGCTACCTAGCTTAAACTAACATAACTCAACCTAACATAACCTTCGCACTTCTATCGTTAGAAAACGTTTTACTCGCTACTTTACATTGCTTTCTACAACATTACGACGGTTTCAAGCGCTTTCACATTAGATAACGCAGTTCCCAAGTTGTAAAGGTAAAAAACACTGCATCTCACTAAGTGACATTGTTTATTGCGGTTTTACGACGGTTCATACCTTAACCTAACGTAACCTAACCTAACCTAACCCAACCTAACCTAACATAACCTAACCTAACCTAACCTAACCAAACCTAACCTAACGTAACCTAACCTAACCTAACCTAACCTAACAACGTTTGCAAGCGCTTTCACATTAGATATCGCAGTTCCCGACTTGTAATGTTGAAAAACACTACATCTCACTAAGTGACATTGTTTAATGCGGTTTTACGACGGTTCATATCTTAACCTAACCTAACATTCGCACTTGTATCTAAAGACGCTCAATTACACTGTTTCGTTCACAATTACGATGTTTGCTTGACCTCACAGTTTCTCACCAACTTATTACAGTACAGAACGCTGTATCTCGCTAAATGACATCGTTCTTAAGGTTTCACGATACTTGCATGCGCTTTACCGAGAATGTCACAACATAGCAGTTTCGCACTTGTAACGGTACAACACGCAGTATTTGGCTTGTTCATGCCGTTTTGTGTGCTTTCACAACATTTTACCTATCGCAGTTTCGTACTCGCAATAAAACAACATTATCTCGTTAGATGACGTCCTTTTTGGTGGTCTCACGACGCTACATAGCTTAAACTAACATAACTCAAGCTAACCTTCGCACTTCTATCTTTAGAAAACGTTTTACTCGCAATTTTACAATGTTTTCTACAAGATTACGATGGTTTCATGCGCTTTCACATTAGATATCGTAGTTCCCGACTTGTAATGGTGAAAAACACTGCATCTCACTAAGTGACATTGTTTAATGCGGTTTTACGACGGTTCATATCTTAACCTAACCTAACATTCGCACTTGTATCTAAAGACGCTCAATTACACTGTTTCGTTCACAATTACGATATTTGCTTGACCTCACAGTTTCTCACCAACTTATTACAGTACAGAACGCTGTATCTCGCTAAATGACATCGTTCTTTAAGGTTTCACGATACTTGCATGCGCTTTACCGAGAATGTCAAAACATAGCAGTTTCGCACTTGTAACGGTACAACACGCAGTATTTGGCTTGTTCATGCCGTTTTGTGTGCTTTCACATTTTACATATCGCAGTTTCGTACTCGCAATAAAACAACACTATCTCGTTAGATGACGTCGTTTTTGGTAGTTGCACGACGCTACCTAGCTTAAACTAACATAACTCAACCTAACATAACCTTCGCACTTCTATCGTTAGAAAACGTTTTACTCGCTACTTTACATTGCTTTCTACAACATTACGACGGTTTCAAGCGCTTTCACATTAGATATCGCAGTTCCCAACTTGTAAAGGTGAAAAACACTGCATCTCACTAAGTGACATTGTTTATTGCGGTTTTACGACGGTTCATACCTTAACCTAACGTAACCTAACCTAACCTAACCCAACCTAACCTAACATAACCTAACCTAACCTAACCTAACCAAACCTAACCTAACGTAACCTAACCTAACCTAACCTAACCTAACAACGTTTGCAAGCGCTTTCACATTAGATATCGCAGTTCCCGACTTGTAATGGTGAAAAACACTGCATCTCACTAAGTGACATTGTTTAATGCGGTTTTACGACGGTTCATATCTTAACCTAACCTAACATTCGTACTTGTATTGAAAAACGCTCTATTACACTGTTTCGTTCACAATTACGATATTTGCTTGACCTCACAGTTTCTCACCAACTTATTACAGTACAGAACGCTGTATCTCGCTAAATGACATCGTTCTTAAGGTTTCACGATACTTGCATGCGCTTTACCGAGAATGTCACAACATAGCAGTTTCGCACTTGTAACGGTACAACACGCAGTATTTGGCTTGTTCATGCCGTTTTGTGTGCTTTCACAACATTTTACCTATCGCAGTTTCGTACTCGCAATAAAACAACACTATCTGGTTAGATGACGTCGTTTTTGGTGGTTTCACGACGCTACCTAGCTTAAACTAACATAACTCAACCTAACCTAACCTTCGCACTTCTATCGTTAGAAAACGTTTTACTCGCAACTTTACAATGTTTTCTACAAGATTACGACGGTTTCATGTGCTTTCACATTAGATATCGTAGTTCCCGACTTGTAATGTTGAAAAACACTACATCTCACTAAGTGACATTGTTTAATGCGGTTTTACGACGGTTGATATGTCAACCTAACCTAACAATCGCACTTGTATCTAAAGACGCTCAATTACACTGTTTCGTTCACAATTACGATATTTGCTTGACCTCACAGTTTCTCACCAACTTATTACAGTACAGAACGCTGTATCTCGCTAAATGACATCGTTCTTAAGGTTTCACGATACTTGCATGCGCTTTACCGAGAATGTCACAACATAGCAGTTTCGCACTTGTAACGGTACAACACGCAGTATTTGGCTTGTTCATGCCGTTTTGTGTGCTTTCACAACATTTTACCTATCGCAGTTTCGTACTCGCAATAAAACAACATTATCTCGTTAGATGACGTCCTTTTTGGTGGTCTCACGACGCTACATAGCTTAAACTAACATAACTCAAGCTAACCTTCGCACTTCTATCTTTAGAAAACGTTTTACTCGCAATTTTACAATGTTTTCTACAAGATTACGATGGTTTCATGCGCTTTCACATTAGATATCGTAGTTCCCGACTTGTAATGGTGAAAAACACTGCATCTCACTAAGTGACATTGTTTAATGCGGTTTTACGACGGTTCATATCTTAACCTAACCTAACATTCGCACTTGTATTAAAAAACGCTCTATTACACTGTTTCGTTCACAATTAGGATATTTGCATAACCTCACAGTTTTTCACCAACTTATTGCAGTACAGAACGCTGTATCTCGCTAAATGACATCGTTCTTTAAGGTTTCACGATGCTTGCATGCGCTTTAACGAGAATATCACAACATAGCAGTTTCGCACTTGTAACGGTACAACACGCAGTATTTGGCTTGTTCATGCCGTTTTGTGTGCTTTCACAACATTTCACCTATCGCAGTTTCGTACTCGCAATAAAACAACACTATCTCGTTAGATGACGTTGTTTTTGGTAGTTGCACGACGCTACCTAGCTTAAACTAACATAACTCAACCTAACATAACCTTCGCACTTCTATCGTTAGAAAACGTTTTACTCGCTACTTTACATTGCTTTCTACAACATTATGACGGTTTCAAGCGCTTTCACATTAGATATCACAGTTCCCAACTTGTAAGGGTGAAAAACACTGCATCTCACTAAGTGACATTGTTTAATGCGGTTTTACGACGGTTCATACCTTAACCTAACGTAACCTAACCTAACCTAACCTAACCTTACCTAACCTAACCTAACCTAACCCAACCCAACCTAACCTAAACTAACCTAACCCAACCTACCCTAACCTAACCTAACCTAACCCAACCTAACCCAACCCAACCTAACCTAACCTAAGCTAACCTAACCTAAGCTAACCAAACCTAAGCTAACCTAACTTAACCTAACCTAACGTAACCTAACCTAACCTATTCTAACGTAACCTAACCTTACCTGACCTAACCTAACCTAACGTAACCTAACCTAACCTAACATAACCTAACGTAACCTAAACTAACCTAACCTAACGTAACCTAACCTAACCTAACCCAACCTAACCCAACCCAACCCAACCCAACAACACCCAACCCAACCTAACCTAACCTAACCTAACCTTACCTAACCTAACCTAAGCTAACGTAACCTAACCTAACCTAACCTAACGTAACCTAACCTAACCTAACGTAACCTAACCTAACCTAACCTAACCTAACCCAACTCAACCCAACCTAACCTAATCTAACCTAACCTAACCTAACCTAACCTAACCAAACCTAACCTAACCTAACCTAACCTAACCTAACCTAACGACGGTTGCAAGCGCTTTCACATTAAATATCGCAGTTCCCCACTTTTAATGGTGAAAAACACTGCATCTCAGTAATTGACATTGTTTAATGCGGTTTTACGACGGTTCATATCTTAACCTAACCTAACATTCGCACTTGTATCTAAAAACGCTCTATTACACTGTTTTGTTCACAATTATGATAATTGCATAACCTCACAGTTTTTCACCAACCTATTGCAGTACAGAACGCTGTATCTCGCTAAATGACATTGTTCTTTAAGGTTTCACGATGCTTGCATGCGCTTTAACGAGAATATCACAATATAGCAGTTTCACACTTGTAACGGTAGAACACGCAGTATTTGGCTTGTTCATGCCGTTTTGTGTGCTTTCACATTTCACCTATCGCAGTTTAATACTCGCTATAAAACAACACTATCTCGTTAGATGACGTCGTTTTTGGTAGTTTCACGACGCTACCTAGCTTAAACTAACCTAACCTAACCTAACCTTCGCACTTCTATCGTTAGAAAACGTTTTACTCGCCACTTTACAATGTTTTCTACAAGATTACGACGGTTTCATGCGCTTTCACATTAGATAACGTAGTTCCCGACTTGTAATGTTGAAAAACACTACATCTAGGTGACATTGTTTAATGCGGTTTTACGACGGTTGATATGTCAACCTAACCTAACATTCGCACTTGTATCTAAAGACGCTCAATTACACTGTTTCGTTCACAATTACGATATTTGCTTGACCTCACAGTTTCTC